>NW_009693916.1:50479-55786 GCF_000703405.1 Apaloderma vittatum | reverse complement strand
CAATTTATAACAGGTCATGCTAAGAATATACAGGAAATCACAGAAATGTAAGTAATCTTTACCCAAATTGTTGTAAGGAAAATGGAGCAAAACAGTATCTTCAAAATCCTTTATTTGAGTTTACAGTTTGAAGAAATGCTTTGATATCAACAATATGAAATAAGGACAAACACAATATACTGTTCTTCAGAGGGAAGTATTAAACGCAGATGCTGAAAGGTGGAAGTAGGCAACAGGACTTCTGAAAGTGGGAGGGGATTATAATCCAGGATGCATAAAAATAAAGCTGAGAAACAATGCTCTTGCCAGGAATCTAATCTCATTCTGGAATTGTTGTTATAAGGAAAAAACTATGTCAGACAGGGAAGGTAATAATTTAACTCCACTTGGTGTTAGCGAGGCTATCTGGAGAACTGCGTCGTGTTGTGTACTAACACGTAAACAAATTGGAGAGCATGCAGAAAAGGGTGTTAGTAATTATAAGAGACTTATGAAGCCCAAGGAACAACAACAACAAAAAAATCTGAAAGAACTGCAGCTGCTTTGTCAAAAGTATGGAAGACTAAGGAGGGACCGGGACCATTTTCTGAGATGCTAAATGGTTTTATAAAGATAAATGTGATCAACTATTCCACATAGCCACTGGGAAAAAAAGAAGACTAAAGCAATTTAATTTGAAGGAAAAATGGCTTAAGGTGGATATTAAGAAAACCTTTCTCATAGTTAAAATTGTGAAAGTCCAGAAGAAGCTGCGTTAAGGAGCTGGTGGTATCAGAGATGTTGAAGAACAACTGAAAAAACCCCACTTAGGATGATCTGGGAATGTTTCAAAATACCCACTGGTCTTAGGGGTTCTCCAGCCCTCCATTCTTAGAATTTTTGACTCGGTCTGTTATCCATACATAGAATCTGTAATATTAAAAGAAGGATGCAATATCAACTAACTTAAAAAAAGATCCCACTGCATCTGAGAGTGCAAAACTGACCATTGCAGCATTGGTTGAGCTCTTCAGAGCCTCAATTTCTTTTTGGAAAAAACAGCTTCATTCTCTCCAGCTGTGTTATTCTAGTTTTTCATCCTAGGATGAATAATTCTGGAGGTAGGGATTGAAAACAGGATCATGTTCCCCATGTGCCCTCCAGAATCAGGATTCCTCTCTCCTGCCTTCTGTATTGTGTCTCAGGTCTTTGCATATTTTCTGCACATGAGGCATAAAAAAAACTTTTTTTTTTTTTCATTTTTATTATGGATCTGTAGCAAAAGGAAGGGAAGGGACCATTACTTCTCTGATTGTTTGCCTATTTTTAATGGCCATTCTGCAGCAGAAGGAAGGATAAATGTACTGGATACTTATCATATCAAGCTCCTTTCTTTCAAGGATATTCACTTCAGAAGAAATTCCCCCCTAAAGAAAACAGACTTTGGTTCATTTGAATAACCTGTTCAGGAACAATTACAGAATTTTTAAGCAGTAAAAAGTGGACATCTGTGTGCAAGATTGTAGTCAGGAAACTTGAAGGGTTTATGGCATTTCAGTGCCTTTTCTCATATTTATATAGTAGAATGCAGAAACCCACGATTCTAGAACATAGCGCTTAAATCATCCTGTGTCAAGCTGCATCAGTTTTGTTCTGCAGAGAAGGGGAAGTGACAGCTATAAGCAGCCTTTTAGTGCTGAAGTATAATCACTTGGTCTATAGCTATAAATGGCCTACCTCAGGGGTCTAGAAAGCGTTCCTAGTTTTGCTTCAATTTTCAAGACTAGTGAGTGTTTCACAAGCATCACAGGTATGTGGCATGATATCATTATTTTAATCCTGGGGTGATTGAATCTAACATTTTATCTCATGTTTTTGGAAAATTCCTCGTTTTGATTGTGTTGAAGGAATGTTCATTATTGTTGTAACTGAGTTTATAGCAATTACTATATTGTTTTAACTGACAGGAAAATCCACTAATAGTATAAGGAGTTATTTTCTGTTTGAAGTGAGCGAAAGAATTCAATTCTAGATGAAAGGTGGGCAAAATGAGATACCTGTGAATCACCTGGGTTAATCTCTGAAAGCAAATTTTAGATCTTTAGATATTTAGAAAATATATACTTACAATACTAAGTAAATAAAATGAATGGCAAGTCTAAATACGTGTTACTAGGAAGCAATAAAAGTTTGTTGTGTTTAAAAAAACCCTTTCAGTTTCCAATCAAAACAACAGCTACAGCAGAAGAAAGGAAAAATGGAAATGCCCTGGAAAAATAAGTAAAACTGATGAAGTAGATTGGACTTGTTTGACTGTTCACGTAGTGTATCAAGATCTAAAAATTGCAAGTAAACAGCTATTGACAGACAACCCCCCTCCAAAACTGTGACACCCTGAGCTATTATCAGGAGGCTGTGGTCCTGCATTCATAATATCTGGTTCTGGAAATATTGTCATATGCAGAAAGAACCTTGGTTACCACTAATGTCTTAAAGTCAGTGATGTAGTATTGTAGTTGCAAAATGCGTTATTTCTGCAGAGAACTTGATCATTTTTTTCACAAGAGTTAACGCTTCTTCTTGTTAGGAGCTAAATCCTGCAGCTTCTAACTGTAAAATAGTTCTGTGATTAATTCTTACAAGATTAGAGGGACTGCTCTGATACAGCACTTCATCAAATTAATACAATGACTATTGTTTCAGTAAACATATTGCATTACTTGCTTCACTTCACTCCTTAACACTTCTTTCTCTCTGAAGGAAAGCTAAGCAGTGTATTACATCAATTACAACTGCATGCACCATAGTCTGGTGTATGGGGTTTGTTTATCTCCTTGTTTTTCAATGCTTAACCTTACGGATAAAGAATCATTACGTGCCCAATTAACTATGGTTTATATGCTCTGTGTGTTTTAAGTCTGCAGTGCTGTTTCTCTAGAAAAAATATTTTTCTACATAGATGTGATTATTTCAGACAGCACAGGTCGCTCTGAGATCTGGATGTTTATTACCTTATTATGGGTCAATAGAGAACAGGTGTAGCTACTGAACATAGGGTTGAGAGGGGAAAGATTTGGCTACAGAAGACAGTCATATCTTGACTTCAAGACTATAGCAGATACTTGAATGTTATTCAGGGACCTTTAAAAGGCAGAAATAAACCACATCATTTTGGCCTATCACCTTTACTAATTGGATCCACTTGTTAAAAGCTCTCAAGAAATCCATAAAATTTAGTGCCTCTAATTTGTTTTGACCAAAGAACTGTTGAGAAATCAGTCTACAGAAAAGTACCATGTATATAAAACCATTTATTTTTTTCATTTACTTGTTCACTGTGGATGAAACTTCTTGCTAAGATGTTAACACTTTTAGAAAAGGATCTTCTAGGAACTTCTCGTTCTTTTTTCAGTTCCTGCTGTGTCAACACAGTATTGTAAAATAGTCATTACCTGATCATTACTCAGACTTCAGTAAGATCATCATTACTTGAAATATAAATATAATTTTTTTCAAGTACACTTATTTTGAAAGCTGCATTCCATTATATTCTCTGAATGTATGTATTTATTTAGATTTCTAGAACACTAAGAAGATATTTTCTGCATATGCACCCAGAACCTTTGACATAATGTAAAACTTATCCTAAGTGCAGCAAGGAAAGATAGCCCTGCTAAAAAATCATTCATTTAAACACCTTTAGTCTCCTCTATCCTACTACGTGCAAAGTTTTGGAAAAAATAATATTCTGCAACTTAATCTGAAGGTCATCAGAGCTGGTCTGTTTCATATAAGGAGGAAAGTAAGAACTTCAAAGGCGTGTAGCCGCTACTAAGAATGGGCTCCACCATCCTCCTTTAGTTTCAGTCTATAAAGCTCCGGTCTGAATCCCCCTACTAATTCTAAGTGAGTAGAGATGGCCTCAGAGAATAGAGAATCTCTTCAAGTAAGCTTACAGCTGGCAATTAATTTGGGCACATAACTTAACTTAGCCAAAGCAAAGTCCTGCCTCTAGGCTATTCCACCACTGCTGGTTTTGCTTTTGGCTAGTTGTGATTAAAATAATGACTCTGTGTATAGCGATGCTCTAGGATTCTTCCCCAATAATTACAGGACAGCTTGTTTCTCTTTTTGAGGGGAAAGGCTACCCAAATGAGTAGCCTTTTGCCTAAGAATATACCCATTCCAGTCAGATTTAAAACAAAATTTGATTCCTAATCTGTAAAAAGACATCCATCTGGCAAAAAAACTCCCAAGTTACAAGGTAACTCCAGACTTTTGGCCCTGTTTAACACATAAGGGTACTTAGACCAAAAGAGTCAAGATTACATGTAATATAACTCTCAGCTAAGAATATGACAATCGTTTTAATGCAACAAAGATAAGCACATTAAATGGTGTAATAATTTGTCATCCCAAGAGAATGTGTGTGAAAACTCATGGAAATGTGATAATAGATTCTGATGCTGATGTATGAACCTCTTCTGAAACATGTAACCTCCTTCCCTGCCATGCAAAGAAACTAGTGATTATTACATGTTCATAAAACATATGTGAGCCTTGGCAATAACATGATTTTTAAATTTGGTTAAATGTTTTGTCTTTGCTTACATACATCATGACTGAGTTTTTTGTAAATATAATGGAAATGTCTCTCTGAAACTACCATTTAAGGTTACAACAAAAATGATTGTTTAATAGAAACTACGTTTAAACAGGAACTAAACAATATGGCGCAAAGAGGAGTAGGTTATCCTCTAGAGACTGTCCCATGAGGATGGTAACTATCAAATAGGTCTTTGCTCTCAAACTTTGAGACATCTTATTAAAAGAAATGAACAAAATAAGGACTCCTCTTGAATTCAGTGAAGGTGACTGAGAGCTTTTTGCAATGAAACAGCTGTACACAGTAGAAATTACTGTCTAGTTTATCAAATTGCACGGTGAGCTCTGAGAGGAGCTCTTGTGTGGGCAAAAGGGCTCCGTTGTTGTCCTGTGTGTAGCTCATGTAGTTAAAGACCACAAAAAGGAGTTCAAACTATGACTTTGAAAGAAAGGAGGTAGAGATGTGTAGGCAATGAACTCACAGCTGAGGTAAACATTAGTGTTTCTCTAAGGAAACAGCCTATTCACGGTTTGTTTCCAGTGTTCACTGAAAGAGGATTTTTTTGGGAGGGTGCAGGAGTATCATAGAATCATAGAACCATAGAATGATTGAATGGCATAGGCTGGAAGGGACCTTAGAAATCATCTAGTCCAACCACCCTGTCATGGGCGGGGACACCACCTCTCGACTAGACTAGGCAACACATGGGGATGGAGTTAGAT
>NW_009693916.1:0-50448 GCF_000703405.1 Apaloderma vittatum | reverse complement strand
AGTCAAGCAATCATGTCCCTTTCTAAAATAAAAATGGCTTTTCAGGGTCATGAGTGTTGATAAATAACATGGACCAAATGTTACTAAGTCATAAATTTTTTTGATCATGAGAGAGTATCGAATTTTTGGAGTCTTGAAAGACAAGGGTCAAATTGCTGATGAGCATCTTTCTCCTCTCTCATGTTGAAATGTAGCGCTCTGGGCAAAGGAAATTGAAGACATTCCTCGTGGAAAGGAATCTTGGAAGAGGAAGACTTTTTTCCGCACTCTAGACTTCTCTGGGCTCCATCATAATGTCCTACAACTGATCTACACTTTGAAAGAAGCAATATATATATTTTGGGCACTAACAGGTGAATTTTCTTGATGAGGCTATAGTGAACCTCCATACTCTCTTCTTCTTAGGGAGAAGTCATCAGAGAAGTTGTGCTTGTTTCAGTCTTATTTTATCCAAGATGCACCTGGGGAAAAGAATATAGGACCACTGCAGAAGTACATCTGTGAATGTCCTGGTTCCAAGGAAAACTCAGACCCCAAAAAATGTCCCTACAAAAGAAAAGTTCACATGCCTAAAAAAAATGATGAGACAAAATTATAGCTTGACTATGAGTCTAGAACTTATCGTATTGGATCTCTGTTAAGAACTATGGTTGTAATATGCAGGACAGTTCATACTACCTCATTTCAATTTAAGCTTTGGACACTTGTTTAGCAATGAGAAGCTACCAGACTCTCTCAGTGGATTATTCTCTTTAGGTAAGGAAACACAGTAACGAGCTATATCTTAGAAAAGAAAAAAAAAAAAAAAGTGGCACTAAACAAGTAAATTTTGTGTGATATATATTGAATATTGAAGGTTTTTTGCAGAATTTTTTATATTCTAACTGAATGCACAGGAAAACATTTTCTAGTTCTAAATAAATACACACTCTTGAATTTTAAAAATTATTAAAAACAATAATAAACTGATCTAAAACAATAATAATAAACTGTCTTAAAACAAACAACTGTGAAGAAGGGTTAAGCAAGAGGTTTTGTACTGCAATCATGCTACATGGCAAAGTTGGCTTACGGTTCCTCAAGGACTGATTAGTCCTATAAAGATTTTCACAGCAGCAGAACACACATATTATTAGTTACAGATTTATATGAAACTCAGCTGAGCTGGTGGAACTTATTTTCCCTGCATGACTACTTTTATGTTTTTTTTTTTTAAATAAAAATATCTATAGAGTCTCCTTGTCTAAAATTACTACGGTGACAAAACAGGTTTCCGAACATAAAAGCATGGCTGCAGTAACCCAACACAACAGACGCTTACGTGTTCAGCATTGAATTTCTCTCAAAGGCTGACTCTATGGGAACGGGTTTCAATATTCGCACAAAATTCTAGGTTTCTGTAACAGCAACAAACAAGCTAAACCTTGCATGCTTGGCCAGTGGAGTTCTTAGTCCCTAGCTCCGCAGAAGGCAGAAGAGGTTTCATCAGCAATGCTTGTTAAAGTCTGCTGGAATGCAGAAATGTGATAAAATAGACTATACCCACAAAGAGAAGGTGACTTAACATGTTTTATTTCCTTGTATTTCTCATGCTGGAGAGGAGAATAAAGTGGAAACTATATCCATAGAGTCACAGATTTTGACCATAAATTGGTCTCTGTCAGACAAGGAATCTGCTTTACTACATAATGCAGAGCATACCTGCCTATTCTCCTGCTAATAGTTGCTGTGGGGAAAGTTATTTTGTCCTGCGCTGCTTTCAAACAGAAAGTTACTGAGTCTGTTATCTTTGCTTGAATGAGTAAGCATATCACTTGTGGAGCAACAGAGAAAAGAGTAGAAAAACAAACTCGGTGACAGTGAAACTGTTTAGCTGGGCTTCCATCTTGTGTTTGCAACTTCCCATTCTTATACTCCTTTTTCCTTCTGTCTGGGTTGGTCTGAGCATCGCTTCTTAGTACCACTAATTTTCAACACCTCTACTGAGAACTGGCTGGCAATCACAGAATGTGGATAATTATGTCCTACTCCCAGGGGTAGCTTAAAAAATGTGGAGATGTGGAAATTTCTTTTTCTTTCCTCCTTTTCTTTTCGTCTTTCTGCTGGAAACTTTCTAAACTATGTATATCCATCCCTAGAGGGAATAGTTCTCAAAAAAGGTAATATAGATAACTCATCCAGTTGAAATAGAATAGCATAATAAAAGTGGGGAAAAATATACTGTAATAGAATGCAGGAAAAGGCAGTGACATGGTGACATTATTCACATAGGCAGACACTAGGGAGATGGAAGTTTAAAAAGCTGTCTCTTGCTGTAGGCATGTTTTAGTTGGCTGTTCAGTCCAGTTTTCCAGCATTTTAGTTGTTGTTGAAGAGCAATAACAAAAATAGCCATTAGAAACATGGAATAAAAATAAATCTGTTTCTTTTTTTTTCCCTCTGAAAACCTTATGATGCCTCACTTGGAAGAGGATCAGTCAGACTGTGTACCTCACTACTCACCTCTCTGTTGCAGTTTCAGTTTATCTGAGTACTGCCTGGCTCCTGCAAAGGTGATTATGCATGTATGTAGGCTGTAGTGAGTTAATTTTTTTTATTCCTCCAGGTGCCTACATTCTGACTTCGCTTTTAGTTTTACACTTGCAGTACTATACTATGGTCCTCTCAGCATCTTGTTTTCTAGCAATATGTTTTCAAGTTCCTGCATTAGGTTTCTGTTAATGCACAGTCTAGTATTTCCCCCAGAGGAGAGTTTTTCTATTTGCTTTTGCTGTTTTCATTCACACTGAGTGACAAATGCAGTAAGATCCAATAGGTGAGGTCTTGCCATCCTGTTTCGCTATCCCTTGCTCAACCTCCTACATTGCTGTAACTGTAGATACTTATGACTGCCAGACAGTCTGTCTCTTGTTCCATTTGTTTTTCTCCTGGACAAATGATGGCAGAAGACCTCTAAACTCTCTTATTGCATTTATTCACCATCTCAGAATCTCCTCTGAGGAAAGAATATTAAGACTGAACATGCTTATAAGTGTGTATCTAAGCCTCTTGAGAAAACTTTGTGATTTAATTTTCCTGATATCTTTGCTACTAGTACTCTTTAGTCTTTTTCTAACTTCTCCATTTTCCTAAGAAAGTTGGAAGTTTTGCCCTTTCTAGTTTTAAGGACTTCACTCCCATTTCTATGTTCTGTTTTTGGGGGGATATTGAGAAGAAGGGAAGAGACAACCAGAAAGGAACATTTGAAGTCCTGAGCGAACCTCTCCAGCCCTCCAAAGGATCTGAGAGCCCAGAAAGACAGCTGTGTTATTTCTGTGGAGATTTGTTTTCCGTTTGATCAGGCTAACATCAGTCAGGGTGAGTAAGAGGTGTTTGAGAAGTAAAACGAAAGTTAAACTGTGTTTTTATATGAGCTATATTTTTTTCCTTGAGGATTTATTTTCTTTCACATTATGAAGCACCAATAGTGCTGTCAACTATAAAAGATTAGATCTGGTGGTGCAATGTGCCAAGGTTTATAGGATCAGGCAGGGCATGGTGAGGGTTTTTCTGGTCGCATTTTGTCTTCATATATTCATAGCCTTGGCTTTCTGTGCTTGGCTTGAGCAATGAGGGCTTACTGCGTTCTCTCCAGCAGCAGAACAGCCTTCCGCCTCAGTATCCTTCTACAGTTTCCCAGGTCATGATTTCAGGTGAAAGACATGTTACCGAAAGGCTCTATGACCTCTCGTGGTTGTCTTTTATTTACTGGAATTCAACCCCAAGGATTTGTCAACTTTGGCTTTGTTCAGTTGTGGAAAGGTAAAATTAATTCCATGTTCAGTGTGATAGCATTTCTCTGCTTGAAAATAATACAGCTTTGATCAATACTGTGTTAAAATAACTTGCCAGATACAGCGGGCTGGAGATTTGAAAACCTTGCTGCTTTTCATTGGGATAGAGTGACTTATCTTCACAGCTGGTATGAGGTTGTGTTTTTAGTTTGTGCTGATCAAAGTGTTGGTAATGTAGAGATGTTTTCATTACTGCTGGGAAGTGCTTACCCACTCAAGGCCTTTCCTGCTTCTCACACCACCCCACCAGTGAGCAGGGCAGGGGTGCATAAGAAGTTGGGAGGGGGACACAGCTGGGACAGCTGACTCCAGGTGACCAAAAGGACATTCTGTTCTATATGATGTCATGTTCAGTGTATAAATCTGAGGGAAGAAGAAGGAAGGGGAGGAGGTTTGGATTGATAGTGATTGTCTTCTCAAGTCATCATTACATGTGTTGGACCCCTGCGTTCCCATAGATGACTGAATATCTGCCTGCCGATGGGAAGTGGTGAATGAATTCCTTATTTTGCGTGTGTAGTTTTTCATTTACTTATTAAACTGTTTTTATCTTTTAACTCAAATTTTCTCACTTTTACTCTTGCAGTTCATTCCATTGGCAGGGGAGTTAATAAGAGACTTGTGACACTGAATTGCCATCTAGGATTAAACTTTAACACCAGAACAAACATAATATACATGGAATTTGGGGTTTTGGGCACAGCAGCTTGAATGGCATGTCTGTAAGTTGGTGGAAGCATACTATGTGTAATGGCGTGATGATATTCCTAATCTCAGCTCTGCCCGTCGCTGCTATAAAAATAATACAAACATTTCAACTATGGAAGAAGAAAGAATGAGAAGGCACCAGATGCCCCTAGTGTGGAAAAGAGAGACTAGAACGGCTTGATATTTTCAGTAAGAATCTGGGTTTGTGGAGACACTTTCTGTTTGATAAGGGGAGAGGACATTTGTCCTTTTTTTTTGTACGAGAAAGGTGCTGGAGGTTATAGAATCTGGTCAGCTTCATGAGCTAGGTGTTTTCTGCTTCCTGGTCCACTGGAGCACAATTTGGTGGCCGTGGGGACTGAGAGGATCCTCCTGCCGACAGTCCAGCTGGACTGTTGTTACTTCCATTTGTACATTCAGCCAGTAGTAAGGCTGAGTATGTTTCCCCAGAAGGTGCCCACATGCACAAACACACATTGATTGGCCACGCAAATCGCCGCAGATGCCAGTGCTTTTACCAGCGTGAAAGCAAAGAGCACTCACATGGTCATAAAGCACACAAACATCCTAAACCTGTTCCTCCCATTTGTCGGGGCTGAAGTTTACATTGGGGACACACGCGTGAGTCTTTCCAAAAGCTGGTATTTGATGCTCACTCTGTCTAGAAACTGACTCCCAGGCTCTGGCCTCTTCCGCTTGCGGATCTCAAGATTCTTGGTCCTGCAGGCATATGGCCCCACCTTGGTGGCTGGTGCTCAGACCTCATAACCTGCTTGTTGTCCAGTCTGATTTGGAGGTTGCTAGAGCTCACCTACACAAGCTCAGAAGAGACTACACCCACAGAGAAGATAATAAGAAAAGAGGAATTAGTAAGAATACCAGAGAGATCACGGTGATTATGCACAGGGCTCAGTAAGACAAATGGAGTTGTCTAATTAAATAGTATCTCATTTTTGCATGACTGGTTCGTTTCATCCCCACTATTCTCTGCTCCTCTGTATTTCTTTCTGTGTGGTTTGCCCCAGTTCCTAGAGGAAAGGAAGGAACGCCTGGTCAAATAGGCCAGGAACAGAAGGGACACAGTGCTGTCATGGTGACTGCTGCCATTCCTGTGCCGTGTGTTAGCTGGGATAGCCTTAGTCAGTGTCCATTGTATCACACAGATTGCCAGGCATGTCACCATGACTTCCAGTCTGACTGAACTTCTTGCTGCTGGCAATGTTCCCCTGGGACAGAGCAGTTGATGTGTTTTGCTGTGTGTATAACAATTCTTCCGTCTCCCTACTTCCTCACCCTATTTGTCCTCAATATGCATTGCAGAAATGAACTTGTGGGACTTCTGGATGTTTCCACATACATCCCCATACACCTTCTACAGAGAGGCTTGTTTGAGTAAAGGGAGCAGAAGGAGGCTAATATTATGTTGTCTTAATCTATAACAGCAATCACGAATGAATGGTGGTATCAATGTATGGTGATACAATTCTAAGGGGAGATGGGAGGCAAATCCTGACCTTTACATTTCCTTGAAATGTAAGTATTCATAAGAATCTTCAAGGTTAAGAACTGACCTAATAACACTGTAAACTAGAAGACATGCATGTCTGTAAAATGATCTTTCTCTCAGACGCTGACAAACATTTACTAGTAACACCTCATGACTACCCTTTGAGATGCTCTCATCTGTGTTAGAGTGAATTTTGTGTAATTCTCTGTCCCTGTTCTACCTTTCTAAGACAATGACCTTCAGTATGTCCTTCAAAGCAATCCATAGTGTTTTATTTGTAGCTTTAATGTTTCATTCAACATAGCACAAGAACATGAACAGTGAAGTTTACACTGTAGAGGGAGGGTAGCTATCGATCTAAACAAGTTATGTCTCATTTATTAATCTGAAAATATTATGTAAATATATGCATGATAAGAAATTAAATCAATGTCTGTCACTTACACATTCAGTCTGCATGCTTTCATGAGTACAAATTCTAAGTTAATGCCAGTTTACAGGAATATACATGCTGAGAAAGCAATGATTTACACTGGTGTGCAAGTCACTTGTGGTCTGAAAGAGAGCTTTTGAAAACAGTGTGTGTAACCTGAACCCGCTGTCCCCTGGGTGCATTTTATAGATGAACTTAGATGCATTTTTTATATAGATTATTTAAATATCAGTTTGCAATTGCTTGCTTTTAAGTTTTTGAATGTTGTTATTTGAAGTCCTGGGACTGGAACACAAAATTGAGAGTAAGAAACATCATAGAGACGAGGCAAGCAGCTTAACACTTCTCAGATGAACTATCATTAAGGTCCAACCCTGCTTTCAGCCCACCTGAGAGATAAACAGTGTTAGAAGTTCAGATGGGTATACGAATCCTAAATTGTAAGATCTAATAATGCTGTTATCATTTAAAGTCTGCAAATGAAAGAACTCCAGTAACACCCTCTTTACGTGAAGCGTGAAGCCTATTCCCACATTCATACTTCAGCTCAGCAGCTGCTCTTCTGCAACTGCAATGTGAAGTGAGGGATACACATACTACTCTGCCGCTTGTTGCAAGGATAAGTCTTGCCTCACTTTTGGGGCCTGGGAGTTCTCAGCCTTTCTCCAAAGTGGCTCTTACCCAGAAATAAGATTCCCCTTGATGTTGGAGAATAAACTCTTATGGATTATTTTTTTTCCGGGTGAGAAGAAGGTAATTTCCTGAACCCAAGAAGAATTAGATAAATTACTGGTGTGTGCAGGAAGGGTGAGGAACAAAATGTCCTTTGAACAACAGTAAAAGGCAAACAGCCTTTAGAAAGACTTAGTGAGAGATGGATGAACCCTAAGTAGAGCTTTACGGACAAATGGCATAAGGTCTAGAAGTCCAAAGGTTGAAGGATGGTGCAGAATAGTAGGAGTTGGACACAGGCTCCTCATGGTGCTGTGTGGCAAGAAGATGTAAGACAGCAGGCATAATCTGAAATGAGGGAGCCAGGCTAGGAATAAAACAAACAAACAAAGAATAATAAAAATAACAAAGAAAACAAGATCTAAAAAATAAATAATTACAAATAAAAGAAAAGGGTTTTGGCTATGAGAACAACAGAGCAGATTGCTCAGAAAGGTGATACCGTCTCTGTCCTTGGAGGTTTTTAAGTCCGAACTGGATAAAGCCCTGAGGAATTGCTTAACTGATCCTATTTTGAGCAGGGTGGTGGACTGGAAACCTCCATAAATTCCTCCACAGATTAATTATCCTGTGACACTACTGTCTGCTAGGATGTCCTAACAGGCTACTAACAGCATCCCGAACTGTGTAAAGACCTGCTTGTATGAAATACTGGTGAGTTTTTACATGCTGAGAAGAGAATCCCCTGCCATCTGGATCTTGTGATGACGATAAACATAAGAGCAAATGTTATGATGAGGGGCAGGGAAAATTCACGTAATTTTTAAGATCTAATAGTCAGTCTCTAATTGGAAAGGTGGAAGAGTTAGGCACTAGGGTCGGGCAGAAGACATGCATCCATAAAATCATGCCAGATAGGAAGACCTCCAGATATAACTGTAGATCTTACAAGTATGCCCACACAGGTTGTGAATTACTGCACATTGGTAGTAGGAGGTAAACATCTATAAAGAATTCTAGGAGGCATGTGTGTTTCTTCCTCGTTCTTTGCTGGGTAGTTTTATGTATTTCACTGTTTTCAGAATGCCTGATGATTTCTTGGTACAGTCTGGGCCACTGAGAACAAGTAGCCTGTGTCTGAGTAAAAAATTATTTTGATTGTAGTAATTATAGCATTTTGCTTACTGACATATTATGAAAACGGACATTTTCCATTTCTGAATGTGTCTGAGTTCAAGCAGGGTCTGATACATATTTTGTGTGAGAAAACTAGTATTTTCTCTAGGTAGCTGAATATAAAGGAGTATCTGCTAAAGAAAGGTGTTGAGTTGTGATGTGATAGAAAGAGCATGAGCAAATTTAAGATATTTATTCTTTAAAAATGTATGTTTTTATTTCTCTAAGTTGTCTTTTTTTTTTTTAAAAAACGTTTCTAACTAACTTAGCCATCTTTATATATACTGAAAAAAGTAAGATGAGAAAGCGCTGACCTACAGATTGTGCTCTGGGAATTTTTTGCTTTACTCTGAGGTGGACGTGTCATAAGAAAAGAAAAATCCCTGTTCTCATAAAATACATTTTTTAAGGCACAGCTTTGAAGGCTCCAGAGCTTCAGACAAGTATCCAGCATGAACATCTACAGGTTTGAGTCTCAGACTTCCCTAATGTGATGACCTCATTTCACTACAAATTGGTCTCTGTACTCAGCTGGTTGTGGGTTAGTTAAAATCAGCCTCTTTCTTCTAAGAGACCCACTTCAAAAGTTCCTTCAGAAGTTTTCACACTGAATACATTTGCACCTGTCAGTTCACAGGAACCTATCACTGTCTTCCAGGAACAAAAAACATGTGAACTAGTGGTTGATGGGGATTTATGACTCACTGAAGCCCAAAGCTGTGTGAAACTGGCTTTAATTTCTAAAAATCAATAATACTCTTAAGGACTGTGTGCCTCTGATAGTCTTCTTACCCTCTTTGGAGAAGCAAATGGACTCAATATAAAAGTGGAAATAGATTTTCATTCAGTTTTAGACTGAAGCAATGTTTCTGGATATAGCTCTGATAACAAAGCTCAGTTGCTGGATTTAAGGGAAACAGCTATGTAACACATTGCAGGCATTGGAGTCTGCTGCAATGGAAGAGAAAGATGAACCTGACCAGGGTTTGACAGAGAGGAATTATGATTTCAAAATAGAGATGAAGACTTTCTGGAGTTGAATCACTTCCTGATTGCCAGATAATTCAAGTAAATTTGTTTATTTTAAATATTGTCATTCTCTTTTTCCAGGCAATATACAGAGCTCATTGTGTGCCACAAATAGTTAATTTAATGGCGTGTGACTCACAGCACAATTTTCTTCCCACTGCAAGTCTTTTGTGTGAGCCAGAGAAAAGGAATAACAATCTGTCCCTAGGTTTATATTGCCCTGTTTAGACCATTTCAGAAATCTACAAAATATCCTGGGTAATACAGCTTGAATGAAAAGTTTTCATAGCTTTTTCCGATACTGTAAGATTTTCATGCAAACCTAGTTTAAAAAAAAATGGAAGTCTGTGTAACTGATGTTCTATCCACCTTGCAATGAAAAGTATAGCAAGAAAAATGTATAGATATATATGTATATAAATGTCACATTTCAGAAGTCTGCAGTTGCGCTGTTCATTCCTCAACTAAAGAAATGTAGCACATTCTTAGCGTGGTTCCCTTTTTTGTCCTTGGCTATCTTCACGGTAGCTTTCGGCCTTCAGTTACACCTCCATTAAACTGTCCTTCTTGCTTTGATACCAAAACAAGCTTCTCAATTTGCCATGCTATCAGTATTTACTTGTTAGCTTGCCAATAGCTTTAACACTTTTAATTGATTTACCACTGATTCTTCATTACCAGAGGAGTGATAAAAGATCACATGAGTAAGCTGTACAAGTGAATTGTGTCTCTTTTGCAGTATCACCTCTAGACACTGCGAAGGATCTCGGTCTGTCCACAGCACCTATGTTTGGTAGTTAGAACAAAAAGTAATGTTTATAACAAAACCTGGTGATGCAACAAAAAAGCATCACTTGTCCAAGGTGTTGTGATTTCTTTAGGATGTATTTGAAATCTTCAAAATAATTTATGGGAAGTAATCAAAGAAACAGTGAAAAAAAGAATGAAGCCAAGCATTGTAGAGTTTCTTTAGATGATGTTTGACTTTGTTGAGTCTCCAGATGTCACAAAAAGAATAATATTGTTAGAGCAAGAGAGATTTTTTGTTTGCTACAGGAAAGGTGATAAACAGTTTTGACTACAGTCCTGTAGGTTTGCAAAGGAACTATGGAAATTCAGAATCTGCTGAGTCAGAAGAAAAAACCAGTTTGGTGCAGAGTTAGTTTCATTACTCCATTAATCTTATTTCTGAGTTTGTTCAACAGAAGCAGATTTGCAAATGACTTTGAATTTGGCAGGGAGACAATTTTAATTTTATGGGGGACTTGTACTCAGAAGTGGGCATTTTGCAGATGAAAGCATATGGTGTTGGAATTCTCCCTGTCTGTCGTCAGGAACGGATGATGCCAGCCCACTCTAGTCTTCAGATGCTATGGTACTTTGTAGAGTTTCTGCCTATAAATAATATATTTTCTTAAAGAAGAACTCACTAAAAGAAGCCAGATGCTGTGAAATACTTATTACTAGATTGCAAGGAGATTAATAACTGCTCTCTGCAATATTGACCAGCCTCTAACAGCCACTAATGCATGAGAGTTTTGACTAAGATTAAGCGCTTTCTCAGAACCCTTTAAAAGCATCCAATCAAGAGCTGTATGTAATTTTGTGTGAACAAAATACCAAAGATACTTTCTTTAAGATACTACGGTCAGTCTTATGTCTTTTCAAAAGCTCCAGACTGTGTGATATTCAAAGCCCAAGAAAGGTTTCTGCATCAGTTCCCTATCCATTGATAAAGCAGCAATTTTAGTCAGGGAGGTACTTCATGGAGTCTCCAGATCTGATCATTCAGCACCATGGTTCTCCTACTGATTCGTTCATAGTTTTAACAACCATTAAATAAGTTAAAAAAATCAATCATCACAAGCATGCCCTTGCCATAATACTAGATCCTTTCTTTTTCTACTGAAATAGGAAAGCATAGGTAGCTGACACTGGAGGTATTGTAGATCCCTCAGATATGGGGTTGCAAAGGAAATTTATTCTTGCTCATATTCTTTGTAAAAGCTGCCAAGGTGCAATGTGTCAGGTATTTTGTTCTGCAGTTCTGTATACTCTATTTTGTCCTCTTCAGGACTGTGTAACATGCATGCAGTACAGTGACAAGTTTCTGCTATTCAGCTCCTTCAGATAAAAGCAGAGTACTGAGATGCACTAAGTGCATCTAAATTAATCAAAGAGCATGTTTTATGGATATGCTTAGTGCTTCATTTATCAGTGAAGAATTCCAGATGCTGTGAGATCTGTAGTGTATCCAATTTAAAGTTGTTCCTAAAGAGGAGAATTTTTTTACTTCTTATATGGGTATTTAATAATGGTAAGCTGATTATGGAATCTGTCTTTTCTGTCTTTTCTAGTTAGCTAAATCTTACCATTATCACTACTTCTCAGAACTGTAACAAAATCTGCACTGACAGATCCTGCCATTCATGAGAAGAGTTGGATTCACCTTCTAATATCTTCTAATTTTTAATCAGTATGTATTCTTTATTATCTATTCTATAATATGTCAATAAAATTTGTCATTAGTTTTTTTTTTTTAGTAATGTTTCAATAAGGCAAGTCACAGAGACTACAATTTAGTAGCAAATGCTACATGTTTACTTAGGATTCTGTTGAAAAAACACCACCTATATTTTTTCCATGATTTTTATGGAAGCTACATCTGTTTACAAGAAAGTCTGGAAGATGTTATACTGCAATTGCCATTAGCTATTTCAGTTACTGGTTTCAGAATGACTGATATAATTACTTGGAAGTACAGAACTATTCAGTTCAGCACTAAACTGAGAGTGTTTGAACACAGGCTGAGTTTCAGCAAAAACTATGAAGGAGTTTCCTTTACAGTTTATCCCCTTTAAAGCTAAGTGAAGTAAATGGAGCAAGAGATCCCCTTGACTTAACTGTGAGCTTCTGAGTCTGCTCAAAACCAAACAAGAACTTACCAGAGATGGAGAAGTGGTTGAATATCCAATGAGAACTACAAGGGCATGCAGAGATGCAGTTAGAAAACCAGAAGTTCAGTTCAAATAGGAGTTGGCCAGAGATGTCAAAAACTACAAGAAAGAGTTCTTCAACAAGCAGAAACAGAAAGAAAATAGCAAATTATTAAACAGGAGAGATGAATTCAGTCACCAACAATGCTACAAAGGCAATAGTTCTCAATGCTTTCTTCACCTCTGCCTTTACCAACACTGTTGGCCCTCAGGCCTTGGGAACCAAAATCCATGTTAATTCAAACACAGACCTTCTGCGAGTGAAGGAAGAGTTGGTCGAAGGAACAGTTACAGGAGCCTGACTCCTACAAATTGATGGGCCCAGACATTACCCTGAAGGTGTTAAGAGAGCTGGATGTTGTCATTAGAAGGACGCTCTCCACAATCTTTGAGAAGTTGTGGAGAATGAGGCGTGTTGCAGAAGACTGGAAGAAGGCTAATGTCACCCTTGTCTATAAGAAGGGCTTAAAGGAGAGCCCAGGAAATTATAGGCACATCGTCTTACTTCAGTCCCTGGAAAGTTATGGAATGAAACGTCCTGGGGTGTATCACCAGTCTAATGAAGCATATGATTGGGAAAAGCCAGCAAGGATTCAGCAAGGGTAAATTATATTTGACAAATCTGCCCTTCTATGACCAAGTAACGTGCTTGATTGATGTGGGGCAGACGCTGTCCACCTAGATTTCTCCAAGGCTCTCCATATGGTACCCCACAGCCTTCTTCTGCTGAAACCAATGTGTTTTGGTGCAGACCAGTGGTCTGTGTGGTGGGTGGAGAACGGACTGACATGTCACACACAGAGATTGATGGTAAATAGCTCTTTTTCAAACTATCAACCTACCACAAGTGTGGATTAGAATCAATATCAAAGAATACCAAAGTCCTATTTTGTGAGGTTTAATTTTCACTCTTTTTAAACAGCTGTTACCAATTTTGTCTTGAAAATAAGGAAATGGATAAACCCAAAATGCAAAAATACTTTTTCTATAAGCTAAAATACAAAATCTTCTTTGCTCCATGGATACTCGTATGAATACATGAGTATTCAACCACAATGAAAAGTCATTTTCATCCTTAAGAAAACAATTTTTTTTTCCTACGTCTTGACTCTAACTTACGTTCTCACTTTTTGTGTCTGTTGAAACCAGGCTCTGAGTAACAAGGATACCATACATGGCATTTCAGCCATTGCTACTCCTGGTAAAACATACAAGATTAATTTATGATCGTTTGCCTACATACTTCTGTCTTATGTGATTTTTAATTCCTCTTCACTCAAGTGAGATCTTTTATCAGAGGAAACCACTGTCAGAAGATATTGACAGAGTTAAAGGGGGCCGTCACAATAACTCCTTGTGATTTGTGAAGCGGTTAATGCAGTGTGCATTAGAGCATGCTAGAGGAAACAGGAGGTGGTTACAGTGGGTGCTAACCCTTTGGGTGTCTGTTTTATTAAGGCAAGCTGGTGACACCCAGTTAACTGAGATGTCGAAATGTTGAATAGAAAATTGCAGGTCACATTTCGCCAGCTAGAGAGATACATTGCTGTCATATATGCTCTTTCCCATACATGCACACACACCTCATGGGTACCATGTAATTATTATTATTATTATAATTATTATATAGAAATGAAGAAGAGATAAAATAACCTTTTTGTCAAAAACTCAGGGATATTTTTCTCTTCCAGTTCAGCTTTCCTAGGAATTCAGGAGACCTTTTTTTTTTACTGAAAATGGCAGCATTTTTTTCCCATTCAGCACTAATTACAACTCCCTCTCAGTTTTTAATTTGTCTCATAACCTACTCAATTTTTACCTGATCAGCACCTACCATTTGATTAAGAAATACCATGTATCTCAGATGCCATTAAGTGGATGCTGATGGGAGATGTTGCTTGTTTAAACATCATTGTAAATTAATCGGCTGCTTTGCTATTCATTCATTGACATTTGTGGTCAAGTTTTTGGTTACTAAGGAAATACACTGTGGCAAAGCCAAAAAATTATAATGCAAATATAGCCTTTAATGGGAAGGAGTTACAGTTATTTTTGAACGTTGTGACATAACCTAATAGAATAGGAGGAGTTATATAGATATTTTCTCATGCTGTTTTTCCATATTGGATAAAGTAACTATGTTATGTTTTATCCTTTGCGTAAATTACATGACTTTAAGGAAAATGGATTATTTGCCTCCTACACTGATTTCAGTGACATTGCTTGCAAAAGACATTGCTAATCAGCACGAGAAAGCATGGCAGAACCAAGCAAAACCTACAGAGTCCACAAAATTATTAGGTCATTTTGTATCTTGGGGAGAGAGACAATCCAGTCAAGTGTGACTCAATTTTAAATTATCCCTTTTATTTGTAGTGTTTCCTTCCACAGTATGGTGGGTTTGGAAAGAACTGCTTATTTAAAAAAAATTCATGGAGAGTCAGTACACAATATGGCATAAGTAACTCTCAATTAAAATAAACAGAACCCTGTGAGTAGGAGAAGAAATTAAAAGAGGAGCAATTTAAAAATTGAAATGAATTGCCAATTTTGAGCAGTCAGATACTAATGCAATTAAAACTGCTAACCTGAAATTAACATTCTGCTAAGGGAAATAAAGTAATTTAAGAGACCAGATCATTTTTTGGTCATATTAATAGTGTAACATAGTCATGAACCTTTCCCTTATCTAATATAGTAATTTTTTCAATATGGAACACTCTTGCCTTTTTAATTACTTAGCTGTTAAAAAAGTTACATTTTTGTTCCCAGTGGATAGTTAACAAATTGTGATTTATGTTTTGCTTCATTAGAATTGGGTAAACGTGACCTTGACATACTTCTTGCAGCTTCCTCAAATGCACTCATGGCAGAGGAAGGAGTTAATGACTGTGACTTGTGTGTGAATTCTCCAGTGTCACCAGAACCTTAAAATGGTCAGTTTTTACTTCTTTCCCTTGCTTCTGCCTGATACTGATGATTTTTGACTTTCATACTTCTGTTTTGTAGGGGATAACTCCAGCTTGGGCACATTAAAGGAAAAGGAATTACGAAAAGAAGCTAAGTATATTTTCAAAACCCAAGCCATATCTACCTTGTGCCAAAATAAACCAAATGGAGTATTCTTCTCAAATTCCTGCCTGGAGGTGGTTCTTAAGAGTACAGATTGGGAACATAAGCCCCCAAATGCCTTAGGATTATCTGATATATGGCTTCCACAGTTTGCCTAGCCATTTCTTATGGCAATTTGAATACAAAAAAAATATTATTTTTTGGCATTATTTAGCCTGGAGAAGAGAAAGCTGAGAAGAGACCTTATCAATGTCTATAAATATCTAAAGGGCAGGTGCAGGGAGGATGGAGCTGGACTCTTTTCAGTAGTGCCCAATGACAGGACAAGGGGCAATGGGCACAAGCTGAACACAGGAAGTTCCATCTAAATATGAGGAAGAACTTCTTTACTGTGAGGGTGACAGAGCACTGGAACAGGCTGCCCAGGGAGGTTGTGGAGTCTCCGTCTTTGGAGACTTTCAAATCCACCTGGATGCAATCCTGTATGATGTTCTCAAGGCAACCCTGCTTTAGCAGAGGGGTTGGACTAAGTGATCTCTAGAGATCCCTTTCAACTTCGACATTTCTGTGATTCTTTGCTAGAAAAAAAAAGAAACAAGAATGTCATGGCCACCTGTTATAGAACTATACATACCCAGAAAAAAATCCACTTCATGCTGCTTAAGAATGAGGCTTTTAACTCTGCATAAACCAAGCCAGTGAGATCTGTGAGATCACTCCAACAAAATGTGACTGCTAGTGATTTTATGTGTATGTGCACACCACAAGATTTCCAGGTTAGCAAAATAACCTCTTTACTGCAACACAGGTTCAGATTATCCTTGGACAGGGCTAGAAAATGTCCTTCTTGTCTTATGACAAAGAACCACGTCCCAGCTGCCTCTCTCAGGCTCTCCTGCCGGTGCCGGGAAGGAGTCTATGGGGGCAATGAGGTGAGGTTCAAGCCCTGTTCACCTCACATTGACAGTAACAGCACACACAGATTCTGGGATGTGTCACAGGTTTGTCAGATCTGTCATCATTGAAGTTTTCCCAGGAGTATCCCTAGGTGTTATTTGGTGCTGACAGTTTTGCGCTCTGCATCCGTGGGATTTTTTTTCCCCCCCATCTGGATTCATTATAAGCAATTACATTTTTTAAATAGAAGCTTTTGTATTTCTGTATTTAGATGTTTTATGTGGGGGCATGCATACCGCCTACATGCTCTATGTGATACTGAAAGATTTAACAGAGACACAACTCGCATGAGGGCACGTAGGGCTTTATGAGGTGGTTCCTCTTTAAAGACTGTGTTCCTGAAGGGCAATCATCTTTTTGCCACAGTAGGTTAAAAAGAAACAAAATAAGCAACTGCTTTGATTTCAGAAAAAAATGGATGCACTGCCTCTTGATTACTGTTGAAACAAACTCATGATCTTCTGTAATAATTTCAAGACTCAGTTGGAGTAGCATCTAGCAAAGAGACAGCGGGGCCCTAAGTAATCTTTATTCAGTTTGACAGCTAGCAACAGGCAACTGCCCCCATCACAGGACTGTGATTCATTCATCCTTTTATCCTATCACTTCACCCCAAACAAATCCAACTAGTGTAATTTCTGTGGTGCAGTTTGTGCTAGGCTGTTATCATCTGGCTCTGTCAGAAGCTCTAATCCCATTTGCCACTGCCTGCTTGTGGCCTCCTGCCCAAGCAAAGCTCCTCTATACACAGCTTTATTTTTTTTTTTCCTTATGAGGGATTGACTTATCCCCTTCACCAGCTTGTTTTAGTGGCCTGTAACACACCCTGTTTTTAGACTCTTTTGACGTTCATTATCATGTAGATCTGTATTCCCATACAGGCAGAACCTGCTTCTCGGAGTGCTCGTTTACTCCATATGTTTTCTTTTTTGTGTGTCACACTATACCACCCACTCTCTTTTACCAGTCCTGCCTCAATGATTTCAACATTCCAATGATAGGACTTATTCTTCTTGGATTTAGTATCGCCAATTAAATCACATTTCCTCTTATTCACAGGATTTTTTCTTTCACCCTTCTTGTTAGGCTGGCATTCGATATCCAAGAGATGGAACAATTTCTTGGCTTTGAGTTTGTTGTCTTTATAGTTCTGCTGGTTGGTAGCAAATTGATTGTGACTTATGTCCCTTTGCAACCCTATCCCCATGTGTTAGTTTTCTTCCAGATAGCCTCCAGCTAGGACTATACCGGGCACATACATGATGCAAACTGTGCAGTTTATAGAGACTTAACACGTGAGCTTTCTTTTCTGCTCTGAAAGAAAAGTAAAATAGCAAAGGCAGGTCACAACAGCTGTGTCTCCAGTGACAATTTATACTGACTCGTTTAGAGCTATCCTTGCAGAGAAAAGATCAAAATATCTTCTATAAATATCTTCTGTATCTCTCTTGGTGTCCTATTCACCTGCATAAGGGACTCTGTGTATTTGTCATCATTACCATTCTTGTGCAGTATCAAACAGTGAATCGGATTCACCAGATTAACTTTTAGTAAATTTTAAAAAATCAACCCCCCCAAGTAGTAATAATATTTGTTTTGGGGTTTATAAAATGGTTGATTGTTCTGAAGTCTCATTTTCAAATTTTCTTTTGGAACAGAAAGAGCTAGAAACCTATTTTTTGTACAATGAAAACTAAGACTCTAATTTCAGGAGCTGCAAACTGAAGAAAAATGTTATTATCATGAGAAAAATAGCAAGAAGGGGTGAACTGGCAGCACTATAATCTTGTAAGCATCTCAGGAGTTTTGGCAATCATATCACAACTCCTTACTCAGAAAAGTTTCTTAATTCACCAGAACAGATCTTCAACCTCACTGTAGGACCTGGCAAAATGCATTCGGCTGGGTAAATTTCTTGCTTAAATGGTCTGGAACCATACATGTGTTCTAGATAAAAATATTAAGTTCAGACATTTTCAGACTCTGCAGTTCTTAGTTCTGGATCTGAATTTCAGGCATGATTCATATGTCCAAAGTGGTTTAAGTCATAATCCTAGGCATGAACAGATCTAAATCTATGGGGAAGAGAAAGACATATTTGAAATGCAAATGCAAATACCATCTTTCTAACTCCCCTTAATGCAAATTTAGCCCCTGCAGTCAAACTCACAGTCAAACCCACAGTTTCAGTGCTGATAAAGATGGTGTCTTCATGAATCATGGGAAACTACACTCCTGAAAGGATGTTGGTCCATCAGCCAGACAAAGTGACTGTTCAGCTTCCCCTGAACTTTCCTCTTCATGATGGCACAATTTTGTTGTCTCCTCCTAGATCTTTCTTTGTCTACTTTTTTGAATTTCTTTGCCGTGACAAATTAAATATGTTGCTACTGTTGAATGACTGATTCTGATCTCAACAAACTGGCATGCAGGTTACTTGTAGAAACGTGAGAGTTGATTTTCTGGGAAATTCACAAAAGCAGATTTTCTCTGCTCAGTGACAGTGCAGGTGAAAGAAACCAACAGACAGAAGTCTTTTTTTTTTTAATTCTTTTTGGTGCTAGGTACCTGTAGCTCTGACTTTGACAGCTGAGGATGCTCAGCTGTTCTGAAAATGAGCCCCAAAGCTTCTGCCCTCAGCAAACTTTTATTGCTTTAGCTCTGATTGATGGGTTCGGGGAACTGGAGCCTAAAGATAAGTCTTTAATGGATCACTAAATTGTGACTGCCAAGTAAGTTATTGTGTATGGGCTTTACAAATTGTACTACCTAGAAGACAGCATATTTCAGAGTGAAATTTTACACTGGAAGGAAAACAAAACAACAGCGTTTTCACCAGTGATTTTAATGGCTGGTTTTGTTCAGAATACTTGCTGCTGTCTTCTTTCTCGGCTCAGTCTTCACTTAATGGCCTCTCTGCCATATTCATGCTGAAGTTAGTAAGAAGGCTGTTTTACTACCCTTATAGTATTTTGCAACTCTAAGATTTTTGTTTCTGAAGTTATCAACACTAAAAATAATAGATATAAATTAAATTACAGAAAAGAATCTTCACAGATGCCATACAAGGGAGCTATTCCTCATGCATATTTTCACATCTTTATTTGTGATACACGGACACTTAAATTATGATCTCTTCTTTTGTCACTGCCATCTTCATAAACATTTATTGTGCATTATTTAATGGCTTAGTATTCTTTTTTATACTGGAGTAACACGTAAAACATTTTTCACAGCATGTTCATAATCATTCATCTGGACATGGATCCTAATTTTACAGCAATATTAGTGCCCAATACACATTTTTTGTGTGGAGCATGTGTTGAATTGCCTTTGATAAGGATTGGAAGCAATTTAATTTAACAACCGTAATACCATTTCAGGCATTGCTTGTCTGTGAATTGCTCCTATCGCTGTCAGTAACAAACCTGGAAATAATACACACCTAAAGAACTCACAATCACTAACTGCTATGCTAACGGTCCGTTTAAAGGTTCAGAGGACAGTTCATTATGTTTCAAGCAGGTTAAGTTATTTGAGTTAGATTGCTTCTTTGTCATTGTTTTTATGAACTAGTTCATATATCAAAGGTTTATTCAGTTTTGTGTGAATCATTTCTGTTGTAAACTTGAAGTCATAAGAATAAACACTGTTTTAGGGTTAAGAATTATGTATTAGTGTTCACTGACTGAAATACATAACAGACAGCATCTTTTAATTTTAAAATTTAAAGAAAAAAAGGAAACGATTAAATATGCAGATAGAAAAAATTGATGGAAGAATTTGAAAGAGAAAATGCTGGTAAAAATGTTAAAAAGTGAAGGACAACTTTGCTTCAGAAGTATTAGGAAATCAGAACTCAGCATTTGGTAAATAAAGCAAAAAAATTGTATACTAATTCTCATTTTGAGATGAAACGCAACTGGCAAGTATGTGTAATGAAACACAAGACCAATTTTGTGCAACAGGATATTATGCTAAAGATTTTGGCTTAAAAATAGACATTAAGCTGACTGTGATTAGACAGAGAAAGAGGAATATTTTGCTTCTGGACCTGAAAATATGCCACTTACATGTTGCTGTTGATAATATGCACTTGAATAAAAAAAACCTCCAACCATACAACGTATTACATTCACATTTCATTAAGCCAACAAAATACTGAAAAAAGTAAGGCACGTTTTCCAAGGGTAGTATAGTAGACTTCTGGGTACTGCAGATGAATTTGAGCTTTATTTTGCTTGGGTAAGCATTTTGTGATCACCACAAAGCCCTCACAGCAATGAAAAGTGCACAGCAAAATGAAAGTCTGAAATGAAAATCATTAGTTTGCCTGGGATGTCTCCAAGGGAACACAGAGATACTGAGGTTTGCAATATGTTATCCTCCCAATTATAACATTTGTGCATAGTAGTGGAGTAATAAGACCCGTTTATAGCCAGGAAAATGAATCAAACCTTATTGAATGGACAGTGATGGACAAATATATCCAATACAGTGGTCATTTAACTTCTGTACATTGTGCTTTTATTGTTAAATGAGCTGGGTTGTGTTTCATCTTTTCTGTTTTAAACCCCCACAATTAGAAGCTGCTGTTTTAACTGAGGTAAGGACTTTATAAGAGAAATATTTAGCTTAACTTTGCTGACAACATGAAATAGTACCAGACTTTGAAATCTTCATATCTTTCACACAGAATCACAGAATGTTAGGGGCTGGAAGGGACCTCGAAAGATCATCTAGTCCAACCCTCCTGCGAGAGCAGGATCACCTACAGTAGGTCACACAGGAACGCGTCCAGCCTTTTCATGTTTGCTGTCTTCTGAGGTAGAATAAAATATATTTTTGGTGGAGGATTTCAGAACACCACCCCATATTCAATAAGGGCTCTTGAAGCTAAGACAAAGGATAAAGGAAGAAACCGAATTCTTAGGAAGCCTTAAGGAGGTGAAAAAGCTGGTCTCTCACCAACACTGACTTAGCTGGTGTAAGCTCTCCCCAACTTTACATACAGCATATGTAGAGAGATGGAAGAATAAAATTATGTTAGAGTCAATACCGTAGAGTAAAAACTGGGAGCGCAGGAAAACATTTATTTTGTGAAATTGTAGTCCTTTGTTTTTCCTCAAACCATTTTAATAGTGTTGTTGCCATTATTGCTTTAATGCTGTTAGTCCAGACAGTCTCATTCCTGGAATGGGCAGACCGGGTCTCTAAGTGCTTAGCCAGAAGATTACTTGGATGACTTCTGAGGACAGATAAACCTGAAACTTGATATATGTATCGGGTGCACACCTGTCTTCTTCATTTGGCAGATGCATCCCCCCCTATTCTGGGATGTCTCCCCTCACAGCCACTGCCGGGCAGATTTCAGAGAAACTGCTGGAAGTTTCTGGCTAGTTTAGGTGTAGCCCCACCAGCCTAGGGGTACACCCAGGAAGTTGGCTGGTAGCCAATGGGAGGCTGAGATAGCTTTGATTGACCGCAGCTCAGATTCAACTGAGCTTTAAAATGGGGTCCTGCTGGGTGTGTGTTTGGAGCTGTCCCTTCAGAGCAGCAGGTTCTGCAGTCAGGGAACAGCGTCCCCCTTGGTTTGGGATGCCGGCCAAGGTGACTCCTCAAGGTTGAGAGTCCTCATCTTTGTCCAGGTGAGTTTATTTATGATCTGAATTGTTATTCTTTGTTAGGGGTTGGGTAGTGTAGTAGCTGCTCTTCTCAACAGATACCAGAACTTGTAAACTTGGGGGAGCTTTCATTTCTTAAATAAATCCAATTTAATTATGCATGTGGATTTTTCCTGAGAATGGGGGCACTCCTCACACTTCAGACAGCAGGAAAGAAAGAGAAAACCTGATAATTCTTGAATAGAAACGTTTAGAGTAATATCAAATGCAAATAACCTAAATCAAAGACTCATCTGAAAGTAGTATCTTCAAATTTGCTCTACATTCTCTGTTTAACAAAGAAGTTTAGACTTATATGAAAACTATTAGCAAAGACAGAGAAAAGAGATGCAGTAGTGAAACTTCATGAAATGTAACGAGGATGAGATGACAGTTATCACAGATGTCTTTTTCAAATATATCTAACACCTTTGTTATTGGAAGGAGGAATACTATGCCTATGAGGTCACAGTCAAATATTTTCAGAAAGAAGGAAAACTGTACTGGGATGGAGACCAAGCATGGCATAAGATGAATAACCTGACAAATCAGTGTTTGCATTGAGTATGGTAGTGTGTAATAAAAAAAAAGAGGAGGCATCATCAGGATGATAGATGATGAGTAGGTTGACAGTAGTTCCTGTGTAGATGTAGTTCTTCCGAATTTTATACCAACCTGTTCACATCAAAGTGACAAGTTTTTAATCCAGTGATCCCTCTGCTAGTTTCTATTCATCATCACAAGAACAGAAGAAGTTGTTTAACATAAAATGTAGGAAACTCTTGAAATCTCTATGAGACTGAAATTTAGTAGCCATGGTGTTTATATTTTACAAACATGGGAGATAAAAATAATGTAATGCAAAGTTAAAAGAAGCTTTGAAACAAGTGTAGCTACAAGTCTAAAATTAAAGGCAGCAAAATGTATGCTGTGAGAAACCTTGTCACAGTAGTTAGGACACATGATTGATTAACGTGCTAGCAGAGACATTATAAGACAAAACAGATAGATGAAATACCACTGTTTACTAGTATATCAGAATTTCTGTGGGTCTTAGATAAGATAATATTGTGTAGCAAATTCAGACCTTCTGCTTCCTCAGAAAGCCAAGTTCTTTATGAACTACATTAAACAGACTTTGTGTCCGTCTGGGATAAATCGCACAAGCGTGCCTTTGAGGATTTTAAAAATAGATTGATCATATCTTCAGCGGTGACATTTTATACTGTTTTCTAGTCCGCTGGGGCAGACATCATTCCTGTCACACTAAGATGACGGGAAGCTCAGAGCACACTGTTTCAGGTAGCATGCAGATATTGATAACCAATGTATTAATTCTGACAATGCATTCGTGGTTAATAAATGGATTTGCAAGTATTTCAATGAAGGTTTGGAGCATGTTGTTAAAAATATCTTAACTGTATGTTGAGAAATGTTAAAAGAAAAATACCAGGCTGTCCTTAGGATGACAAAAACTTCGTTAAGACTTAAAATCTATGCCTGGAAATGTGCTAATTAGCAGTAACTCTTCCTGGCACCTGTTCATCTGTGTATGCCCCAAAACGCAGATCTGAGGTGAAAAATAGTATAGCTAGGTAAATATTCTATATTTATGTATATTATTCTATTAATTATTATTACTCTATTTATTATTTATACATTATTATATTATAATCTCATTACATTATTATTTTATTTATTATTTAATATCCATATTTCTGTTTATATTTATATTTCACAGCAACTCCGGTTTTTATAAGGTGCTCAGTGCCTTAGACCAATCTTACATCAGCACATGGACACCAGAATGGTAGGCTATTTGGACATGCTCACTTGTTTATGCTTGCATAATTTTACTGGACTGCCCTTAGGATACTCAAAGTAAGAAGGTCTTACCCAGCTTGTCATACCTCCACTATGTGGCATTTACTACAGAGTAGGCGGGAATATGTTTCCAGTATAAGCCCAGTGTTGAAACCGTCCACCTTGCTATCCCAGTAGAGCTTCAATGCCACTGCCCGTCCCCTTTGCACTGAAAGACTCACTTCTGAAATGGACAGTTCTTAGATCCTTTTGGAGAACTGATTCACTGCATATGCTGAGATGCCTATAGACATCAGGCTGGGGAGGTAATCAGCTCTATATGTAGCAGGGCAGGAGGTGCAAAATGGATTGAGAATGTTCAGTGCTGTCTGCCTGGAAAGAGAAACCTAAATTGCTCTGTCAGATGCTTATCGCTTGCCTACCCAGAGCCTGCCCAGAAGTCAGCTATTTCTATGCAGACCTGGGCAGGATCTTCCAGCTCAGAAGCCTGACAGCACTGCGACCTGCAGTAAGAGAAATGGTTTAGTCAGGAACAACAGTTCTGGCATTGAATATTGAATGAGCATCTGAATCCGTCAGCTGAGAGAATATTCTGTATCCCAGTAAATGTCTCTGCTGACTGACTTCTCTGTGTTTGCACACAGGTGGGGAGCAATCAAAAATTGTTGCTGTTATCCTGCCTTACCTTTGACCAATCAAGAAACCTGGTCTCAATAACACCAGGAAGGGCAGAAACAGGAATCATATTTGTGGTTGTGGTTGTTCAACTCCTTGCACATAGGATTTCTTTAGGTTTTTGTGCAGCGCATTAGGTACATCCAAGATTCTGTGGATGATCTTAGTATCAAGTAAATTTGAATGATGATTAGTCACTTGACTTTGAAGATGTTAACTTTAGCTTGTTTGGTTTAAGTCTCTCCATCCACATAGAACACATGCTTTCCAATGTTATAGATGCACAATTACAGGTTATTTGTATACTGAGCTATTTTTGAGTGACATTTGATGGGCTAAAACCCCATCATCTGTTGTTCAGAGTTTAGCAACATTCAGAGTTGAAATGGCTTATGTGCTGTGCTGGGGAGTTATAGCAATGGGAAGAAATAAGCCCTTCTTTTTAAGAGAGAAAAGAGGACAGGAAAGTAGCTTAGTATTGCATGTTCTATTCCCTTGGTCTCAATAAAATCAAACTGAGGGGGAGAATATGCAAACAAAAGTACTTTACATGCCTATGAGGTATGGAAATATATTTTCAAGAGAGCCAACCAGCTGAAGGCCAACTGTTCTTTTCTCAGCAAAATACAGCAATCCATATACGTAAAGAGTGAGAGTGTGCATAAATGAATGTGACAGTGATGATGATTTTCAAGATCATAATGGATTTCATAGAGTTAACTATTTATAGACTATGTTACTTAATAGAGAAGATTAAAACTGGTGTTACTGGAAAGTATAGAGAAAGGTTTTTCTAGATACTAAAGTACATGACCTGATTTTCAGAGTACCTGGAAACGCTGAATTCAAAGAACCTCACTCAACTTATGAATATGATTTTCCTTCACGTGAAGCTCACAGAAAATCTGCTGCATTTAAGACTGAAGGCTTAAAATTCTACAAAAAACGTGTATATAAAATACCACAGAAACTTCTGAAATGCTACCAAAAATCCTTTCATGGTTGGCAATTTCAAATATCAGATCTTTGCTAGTCCATCACGTTTTGAAGTTAGGAATCTCTCGATCAGCTCTCTTGTTTAAATGGTGAATGACTCCACTTTGGGATTTTGAAAAGACATGAAAGCTGTCTTCAGATAAGGCTGAAAAAATGTTATATTTGACTTATTAGGATCACCTCCTGCTGCTGAACACGTTGTCTACTTTGGCTATGCAATGGGCTTTTTTCCTGTTCTCTTTTCATTACCAATCCCTTAGATCTTTTTCTTCTAATGGAATTAGTGTGGTAGTTGATTTTGCTTATGAACGAGGAGAACACAGCCAAAAAGAAGGTCAGGCAACACACTGATAAAGAAATAAATCTCAGTCTGCTTTTCATTAGAAAAGGCTGCAGAACAAGAATGTACTGGTCTCATCTCAGCAGCTAGAAATTCTCCTTTGATGTCCAATTGCTAATTTCTAGCAGAGTTGCTAGTGTGAACTGTCTATGGTTGTGCCTCCTGGATGTGAGTCTAGCCCTGCTAATTAGCATGCTAGTTATCAGTAGACAGAACTGTTAAAATTAACTATCTTTGGCGTAAATCCACTCTGCTTTTCTATTTTTCTTCAGGGCAATGTAATACCACTTGCCCTGTGAGTGGAGCAAAGCTCCCCCTGTGCCGCTCTGCCTTTGATTGGATGAAATTTGTGTGTTGGTTACTGCTGAGAAATCTCATCTTTTCTACTGCCTGGACTCCTCATTGCTTTGCTGTTGATTTGTACCATTATATGGGGTTTAGGCCATGTTAGGAAGATCACCCGAATTTCTGAGAATTCTTCACTGATGTATCAGGAGCTTTCTCTTGGTGCTGTGATGTAAAAGCAACAAGCTGCAACTGACTGCCTAGTTCTGGGTCTTTCTATTCTTTAACTATGTGCTTTAAAAAAAGGCATTTTTTCCCCTCTTCTCTCATGCAATGATAATCTGATGATAATTTAGAGCAAATGTTAGTTATATTAAAAATGTAAATGACTCCTTTGTTCTGCTATTATTATGGAACTTTAATTTTCTTTTGAAAATGGCAGATGCCCTGGCTACTTTTAGCCTTTAAAATACTCTAGATAGTTTCTGACCATGAGGGTGGTGAGACACTGGCACAGGTTGCCCAGAGAGGTGATAGAAGCCCCATCCCTGGAAGTTTTTAAGGTCAGGCTGGATGGGGCTCTGAGCAGCCTGATCTAGTGGGGGATGTCCCTGCCCATGGCAGGGGTGGTTGGAACTAGATGATCTTTAAGGTCCCTTCTAACCCTGACAAATCCATGATTCTATGACACAGTTTATCTACATTCATCCCATATTCTCGGTAGGAAACTTACCTCTCATTTAATATCAAAAATAATTATAAAGAACTTCTATTCTTCTGCTAGTAAAAGTGGCTCTGACCTAGACAATACTCACCTCTAGTGCTTTTTGTTTGGTATTTGTGATGAAAGAAAAAATTCCTAAATAACAGGTATATATTTATACTTCCTTGAGTGAATTTTGTATTTTTTTCCCCTTCAATTACAGGATCTAAGGGAAAAATATGATTAGTGATCACATGGACCAGTTATAAATTCCTACATATAGTACTCTCTGCTCTTGTAGCCAGAAATGATGTCTGAAGAATGATTTGAATAGACTTTTTCCTCTTGATGCCAGTTCTGGAACTTTTGATTTCAGTAAGAAAAATCTATTTTTCACTGCATGATTGTATAAAATATTTTTTTCTTTTTTTGCAGTTGGAAGTTTTGAAACAGCTAGGAAAAAAGGGATGCATTCTAATGAGATTAATGTCACTGCTTTTTCATGGTAAAAAAAAAGAGAAACTTCATACATCTCTAGTGGAGAAGCACTAGATGCACAGATGGGAGCAGAGATGATTCTCTCTGATAGGATACACACTTGGCGTGAAGGCAAGAGAGAAGTTTGGGATTTGGGCTTTAAATTTATTCAGTGTGAACATTTTGGTTGCTTATTTGGTACTCTGGTGATAAGTGTACAGTGTGAATCAGAACCCTTTCAGCTTTTTCAAAACTTAAGGAGGTTGGGTTTCACATGCAGAATTTCATGGTGGGATTTAGAAAAAATAAGAAACTTAAGTTTGGTTGTTTACAAGCCCTCTTTCTGATGTAGCGTGGGATTCAGCGACCTTGTTATAGAAACTGGTGCTACTTAACTGTGTGAGATTTACTGCCTAGACTTGAGCTGCCCCTCTGGAGGTAAAGATCTCTTACGATTCCTATACCATGTCCATTCATCCCGTGCCACTGTCTCCAGTGTCCTGTGGCACCTTTCACACTGTGGTGTTGGCAGATTGATTCTCCTCCCAGCCAAGGGATCGTGGGGAGTCATTCATCTAATCCAAAAATGAATATATAGGCCACCACTTAATTTCATGTCTCTCTTATAGGTCTTGCATAGTATTGCCAGTCTGTGCAGATTTTGGACATGGCAGGAAGGATCTATGTGCATGGGCAACTGTACTCCTGTCCTTGTGGCTGGTTGGTTCCAGGCTATTTTGATTGCATTGGCTGTTTCCATGGGTTACAAGGGGGACAGCAAGGATGCCTACAGACACCTAGATCAGTTGTCTGTAACTAAGGTCAAACAGAATTCTGGCCATTCTATCTATTGAAAAGCCAGAATCTGGACCATAGTTTCTAAAACACTAAAGCTTCAAAGAAAGCTTGACCTTGGATTCAGACTCGTGCCTTAGAAAATCTAATCACTTGGGAGGAAATAGATAATGATCCTAAAAGTGTGTTTTTATCCTTTTAATAAAAAGTACTTCTGCATTTTGGAGTTTTCATATGCTCATTTTTAGCACTTTGTGGAAAGGACATTTCAGTTCACTGCTTCTGGTTTATTTGCCATCTGAAGTCAGACTGCATGGGTAAAATAATTCCGAAAAGTGGGCTACACAGTGGAAAAAAACAGCTTGGGAAAAAATACTCTTATTGCCTTTGTTTCCTCTTCTGTCTAAAACATTTTGCAGACACTTAACATATGAAAGATGAAGCATTAGACAGGAGCTCCATCACAGAATCACAGAATGTTAGGGACTGGAAGGGACCTCGAAAGATCATCTAGTCCAATCCCCCTGCCGGAGCAGGAACACCTAGACTATGTTACACAGGAAAGCATCCAGGCGGGTTTTGAATGTCTCCAGAGAAGGAGACTCCACCACCTCCCTGGGCAGCCTGTGCCAGTGTTCTATTACCCTTACTGAGAAGAAGTTTCTTCTCAAATTCAGGTAGAACCTCTTGTATTCCAGTTTAAAACCATTACCCCTCGTCCTACCATTGGTTGTCACTGAGAAGAGCCTTGCTCCAGCCTCATGACACTCACTCCTTACATATTTATAAACATTAATTAGGTCACCCCTCAGTTTGCTCCTAACTAAAGAGACCCATCTCCCTCAGCCTTTCCTCATAAGGGAGATGCTCCACTCCCCTAATCATCTTGGTTGCTCCATAGAGCTTCAAGCTCTCTTTCAGGCAGAAAAACTGCGTAGCAAATTTTGATACATGCAAAGAAAGGAGAGAAAAAAATACACCACATTACAGTCAAACGTGGTAAGTAGGACTATGTTTTGTTTCTCTTTATGGAATAGCAAATTGAAATTAAAAGGACTATGGAAAGGCAATTTAAAAAGATAAGACTAGAGCTTTAACATGGAAAAAAAAGGCTTTATCCAATGCACAATTACCAATTATTTCATTCAGCCATGTGTAATCACATATTGTTATCAGATTTTCTTATTTGTAATGCAGCTTTGTTTCCTTACAGTTTGAGTTCTCACTGAAAAGAAGCCATTGTCTTTAGAAGAAGTACATAACCTGGGTTTGGAGAAACTATCCATTATCTTATTTTTTTGAAGTATTTTGTATTATGGGTCAAAATTTTGTATTCAATTCTCTCTGCATCCACAGTAATCTTATCTTTTTGTAGTGAGCCCATAGCAGTTTTGCTACATTTATTCTCTATAAAATCACTCTCAAACACTATTGGATTGAAACATTTTGTTCTTGCAAAGAACCATACCCTCTCTATTCTTATAGCTGCTAGTTATCACATTAGCTGAACATAGTTTAACTTTAGTTTTCATAGTCAATTTTTAATGAATATTCTATGTACTGTATCATTTTGCCAAATGAAACTTTGTGCAGTTAATTACTGTACAGGTTTTTTTAAGGTAAAAACGTGAGAAATTACTTCTGCAGCAAAATTTGTCTATAGAATCTGTTGTGTCATTACAGGATAATACCAACAACATACTCTAGTGAGCAAGAAAAGCAGTTCACAGCCTTATCCTATTCTTAGAGTGACTGATTAGACACTCCTAGAGCTGAATCCTGGCAGGGAAAAATCTACAGCTTTGTAATTCAGGCTACATTAAGTTGTACTGGTAGACTTCCATACTCTTTGAAGCATCAAGCTTTTTTTCATGTTTATATTTTGACCTACTCAGGTGCTAATGCTCATTTAACAACATACGCTTTCCACGCATCCAGTCACTCCAGGCTGCAGTGGCTTTCTGCAGGCAAAATTCAATGGGAGAGGCTCTTTTGTTCTCTGCAGCACTCCAGGGATTACTGATGTTGGCAGCTGCTATTTTTTTTTGAGCTTTCAATCCGCTCATGGTTCTTTCAAATGTCTTTTTACAGAAAGCAATTTGAGTCCAATTTAAAACATATATTTCTGCCTTTACAATTGACATAGGTTTTAATTTCAGGCTGAAAGAACATTGATTTATCATTTGGCATTTTGTGGTTCTTTTATAAAGGCTATATTCTGTCTGCCCTTCTAGGAAAGGGAACACTTGCAAGGCTTTGGAGGAAAGTGTTAGGTGGCTTTGGTGCTGAACTAGGACCTGCAAACACTTGCTAAGAGTCCCTCTGTCAGGACACCTTAGCTCTGTATAGCCAGAAGATGGGTTCAGCTGCATCTGGACAGGGTCAGAGGAAAGGAAAGATTTTCTGGTCAATGGATGGCTCCCTCAGAGTCTGTTTCAGGCTCACTGTAGACTATTCTCTGTTTCAATTCACTTAGCTCAAAGAACTCATTGCAGCTGGAAAGTTGCATTCTAGGAGGCCTGTCCACTAGCTGGGTAGGCAGAAATCAAAGCTTTCTGACAACATGGGTATTCACTCAGTTGACTGTATCCCAGATATTATCTCCATCTTCCTCCTAGATGAAAGCTTCTTTATTAATGACGAGAGACAACTTTTTGATCTTATAAAGTGATTTGTTACAAACTGTGTTTAGAGTGATGCTTTCAATTGACAGATGCATTGCAATAATACTGCACTTCATCATGTAACACATGAAGCAGATATCAGAGAATTGTATATTCCAGTGGCATAAGACAATGTCATGATTTTAGACTCCTGACAATGGTTCTGCAAAGTACGTGTGAGGATGTGGCTGGGGGCGTTCGAATGTGCTGGAAGTCTCCCTGCTGACAAAACCCAGCTACAAAAGATTTGAGAGGCCATGGGGATCCAGGTGCAAATTTCTTACTGGAATTTCTCTGCTTCATGTTGGATTATGAAAAAGAACAGGAAAAATCACTCCAGGCCCTCCAGTCATATTGCTGTCTTCTGCTTAGAATGGGGAATCAAGCCTAAAGTGTTCAAAAGCTGGACTATGTCAGGACATAATGGCAGAATTTGAATGCACTCAGTCAAAGCTCCTCTTAGTCATGCAGCATGCATCCTCATTGACTTGGAGTCAGAAAGCTGAAGGTGTTAAAAAATTATATGCAAGCTCAATCAGCTCTTCAGTTTTTGAATAACCAACAGACCAGCTTCTAGTGATTTCAGACAATTGCTTGGCTCACACTGGGACAGAATCACTGATAAATGTTTCCAATTGTACCCTTCATTACAACTTTTCAATGCATCTTTAACTTCTTGGAGCTAGAATTCACTGTGTGCATTTGATTGCAACCCAGCATTTAGTGCTGATAAACCCTGTTTCTTGATGTAGAGATGCTCAGTATAATTAAAGACCATTCACGGCAGCTAGCGACACAAATCCTTCTCCAGATGTTGGAACTTTTACAGCATTCCTTATAAATTTTTTAAAGCATTTTGTTGCATCTCTCAAAGTCTCTGAGACAGTCTTACCTAAAGTCTGTTTCAGCAGCCTTCACCTCATTATAGCAAACTTTTAAAGTCTTTTGACTGAATTCTTAAATGGCAAATAATTAGGAACGGAGAGGTGGAGATAATTCAGCTAAAAACATCTGTTGATGGCTTTGTGTATCTCACTTCTCTGTTCTAACTAGAAAGTGTGTGAAGTAGAGACAGTATTGATGCATCAGGCAGGGAGAAATAGCATCTTTCAAATATTAATAAAAACTTTGCAAAACTTTCCCCAGCTTAAAATATGGATTCTTTCAGCAATTAGTCCCCATGCCTGCCAGGTCTGTCATGATCTATTTCAGTGTTTATAGAAGAAGGGTTTCACACCAGACTGAGGCATGGACAACCTTAGATACTTCACCTAAGACCTCTCCATTTGTGTGGTGGATAATTGGGATGATAAAAGCAAGATAACCACTCTGAAAATTGACAAAGAACTGTTCAGGTTTCTGCAGGCCCAGGAATTAAAGTTTGTCAAATTGGTTTCAGGCATTTCTGCTCTTCTGAAAACAGCAGCCTCTGACTGGGTGCCCAGTATGTATGTGAGAAGAGTCTTGCTGCTTAGGGAAATCATTAAGGTAGGGTACAGATTTAAAGCATCACAGCTATTACAAAGTAACTGTTGTCTAGATACATGTTCTGTGCGTGTGTAGAGGAAGGCCCAACAGCAAATGACATATTAAAATAGCTGCTTCAGGAAGATAGAGCAAAAAAGAAGGGTACAGATAGTGAGCAAATCTTTCATCCCTTCAGGTGTAGTGAACTGATTTCATGTGGCATCAGAGGCACCCCAGATGGATTTTCCCATGTATGTCATACAGATTCCATCCATACAGAGGTTCATATCATCTGAAGAGATATAAGATAGACTCTTTTTCTATAATTCTCTTTTTTTTCTATTTTCTTAAAGCATCTATAAAAATATGCCATTTATTGTCAAAACTTTCTCACTGACATTCTGAAAGAGCCCCTCACTCTCTCTCTCTCTCTTTCTTTCTTTTCCTCTCCACCACGTGCAGTGAAGAACTATACATTTATTTTGGAAAACAGCACTGTCCTTGTGGTGAACTCTCTTGATATTCCGGAACAGCTACTCTGTAGCTTTACGTTAATAAACCTTGAGTAGCAGTTCTCAGACTCCAAAAAATAAATTGCCCATACTTTAAACACAGAGGAAAATTACCAGTAGCGTACACAATAGTTATAAACATGTTTCTAAAACCACATTATTAGGTAGTGAACTAAGCAGTATTTATCATAAGGGCTTTCAGTGCTCTGCTGTTCTTATTTGTATGTCAGGACAGGACTGCAACCTGATGTTGTATAGTTTCGTAGGTCAGCAGGTAACCTTAAATTCACCCCTTTTGAATCTACTTTTATTCACATTTTTGTAGCTTTTGTGTTTCAAACCATGAATAGGCATATAATTTGGAGTTTTTAGAGTTTAAATAAGGTACTTTGCCTTTGATCTAAATACTTGGTAGTGCTGGGCACTCAGTAGTCTGAGGAATGTCACTGCCAGCTACCTTTCAACGTGACAGAACAGCTCCAAAAACTGACTGGGCACCCTGGTACCTGCTGGCTGAAAGAACCTGCATCTTATACTGGGGTAACGGAAGTCAAGCCTGGTGGCACAATGAGCCTGTAGTACAAAAGTTTATAGCAAAATGAAAACAAAATCAGATTGAACTCCATGGTGTAATGTAGGCAGGAGTATCTGAGCTACCTCCAGAACAATCAGACAAACAAAAAAAGGATATGTCTTGATAGAACTAAACCCTCTTGCATTTGCCCAGGCATACTTCCAAGATTTCTACACCAAAACTGATCATAAATGATCTTGCACCAGTGCTCAGTGACAGTGCTTGACTCTCTTGTGATTGTAATGTTGCAGCTCCAATATGATACACAATCCTTTTACTATGTTTCTCAGGGAAGACTCCTTTGTGGGAGGAATGATATCACAGAATCAACCACCTGGGCCAGGTGACCCAGGGCTTACTGAAAACAGGCTGTCCTTGTTTCCCTCCAGGTGCCAGGAGCTGTCTGAAATCTAGTCGGCACAACAGGTGGCTCAAACACACTTTCTGCTCACAAGGCTGTGCCAGGAGTCTTCCACATACTAAGTCAGCTCAATTTGCTGCGTGTTTGGATCTCGGTCAACAGTTTGCTCTGCAAAGTGGTCTGGTGTTGAAGGGATGTCATTTAATCACTCCTGTGAGCATGCAGGGCAAAATTACTTATGCAGCAGAAATAAGGATACTGTTAAGTGTTGGGCTTGGGCTTGCCAGGTGCTCATCTGGTGGCAGTGGTACGGACTGATCACATCCCTAAGAGTAATTCTTAAGCTAAAATGAAGATGGTGCTGAGGAGCAAGTAAAATATGTTTCTCAGAGACGTGTGGACTGTGCCAGCAACACCATCAGCCTGGCTCAGTGACCCGCTCACATGTTGGCTAACTGTGGGGGAGAGTTTTTCTCCAAGACCATGTATCACCAAGTCAGCCTATGGACTGCTACAGAAAAGCCACAGCTTAGTAGTTCATGCAGAGTAATTAATAGGATTTTGGCAGGTTATTAACATTTACAACACCACTTTACTCCTATCATAAACTGAATCACTTGCAGCTTATTCATAAAACCTCCTCAGAATCTCATTTTATATTAGATTGTGTCAGCTGGCTTTTGAAGTAAGGGAAAAGTATAATATCTACCGAGTTTTAACTCATAGGTTTCTGTTTTCCTGTGGGAAATACTGAGGCAGGGAGTACTTGGTGGGCTTTGCAGAGAGTTCACACTGGCTGACCACACAGTGAATGCACACAGATTTCAGAGGTTTGTGAGTGACTTCTATTCAAGCCAGAAAAACAACAACTTTTGCAGCATTGCTTTTAACATTGTATTTATGACTCCTGCCCTTGCTCTGTGCCCTGACTACCTCAGTTCTCAGATGGTATCTGTGGGAGACTGAATACCTTATCTCTACCACTGATGTTTTGTACTGAAGATCCTTTGCACCGGAAATTCCTGGGGAATATCTTGAGTAGTTGTGGCTTCTTTCTGGAAGTGTTTCCATCTTTCTGGTGGTGGTACCTAAGCATATGTGTCAAGAAAACAAAAATTTATATAAAAGTTCTGGGATTTTTTGAAGGGTTTTTTCCCCCTCCTCCTATTCAATACAGTGGAGTAAAACACGGTGCTTTGCCTCAAGAAGAAAGAAATCATCAGCTCAGCCAGCAGTGTGCTGATGTGCTAAATAGGCTGACACCCTTCCTATCAACTTTACAAAGGTGTCAGGAGATGCTGTGGCTCTTTTGTCTTCAGCTGTGTCCTATCTGCCTTTTTCAAAATAGGAGCGCTGCCTTGCCAGCCTATGCAAACCACTTTGAACTATGTAGTGCTTCCTCTTGCTACGGAAGTATGTCCCCAATGACAAAACCAAATTCTCTTTTGAATATAGGACATCACTAAAAGACTGACTTGATTCCTTCCTCAGCTCTGAACAGTATGAGCTGGTTCATCTGCAGCCATATACACGATGGTGAGGGATTGCCATACATGGGGAATGGTTGCTTCATCAGAGAATGCATGCCAGAGAAAGTGGGAATTTCTGCCTATTTGTAAGAAAATGTCATCTGAGCTTACATAAGGCTTAGCATTTTAACTGTTTATGTAGCTTAGCAGACAGAGGGGCGTAGAGAGACTGTCACTATAAAAATTACAACATCAAGCTATACCCTAAGCAGTCATCGCTGTTCTCGATTTTTAAAAAATCATACAACATAATGAAACAAGAGGAAAAACCCAAATGCAGAGTAGAACTGAAGCTATAAATCTGCTGGTTACCAAAGTTATTCTGAACCTAATTATGACTGTATGCAAAGCAAATGAAGTGAGAACTGAATTAATGAAGACTAGCTACCTCCCACAAGCTAATGAGGCATGCTTTATACCAATAGCTCTTCAAATTGAAAAATTAACCATGCTGCAGCAAAAAAAAAAAAAAAAATTATTAAAAGATAGTTGAGGAAATTTGCTAAGAGTAGTATAGAAGACAAGGAAAGCAGTAAGATACATGTTCCTTTGCTGTTTAATGCTCTTCCTTGACGTGCTTTTCTGAGAATCTAGTGAACTTTTTTTTTCTTCTATGTTTTGATATACACTTTTAGTGACCTGGGCTAAAGAAAATGCTGTTGATTTGGGGCATTTTTTTTTTCAGTCTGCCTTGAACGTTTTCCATGGTATCTAATTTTAAAGATCTGCATAGTAAGAGAGGCAGTTGGCTGAGACTGACTCTGCCTCCCAGTATGACAAGGAAGGGTTATTTTTGCTGGTGTTCCACGGTCCACTCCACCTGCTCCCCATTAAGCTTTTATTTCTTCCCTTTTGTAATCTTCTATTTCATTTTACCTGTCTGTTGTGCCCTTTTACTTTCATAAATCAAAACCCTTGCCTTCAACTTATTTCTTTTCCTTGTTGCTGTGCATCTGTGGCCGTATTTGTGTCTGGAGAAATGGGGCATATTTGCCATTCACTGGGAGAAATAGCAATAACAAAGTGCTTGGATCAATATTTCATCTGTTGAGAAGAAATGTGTAAATCTGTGCCTTAAAGGGGCTATGTGTCATCTGTTTCATTGAACAGTGTATTTATCTACTAGATTTTTTTTACTTGGGGAAATTTAATCTCAAGACCAATGAAATTATTGCATAATCTTATTTGATAATGCCAGAGCCTAAATTTAGAAAATTTCTCTGAAATACATACTACTCTTAAAAAGCTCCTGAATTATCCGCAGCCAATATTGTGTTGCAGCTTTTCTTAAACCAAACTGAAAATTAAACAAAAATGAAAAAATAGAAAGGCAAATAACATTGAAAAGAGATTTATAGTAGCAGCAAGGGAGTGAAGAAAGTGTTCTTGGCCACAAGATACTACAATTACCTTGCTTTATATAGGTATATCTACAATAGAGTCTAATAATCAGATTAATAAAACCATCTTTCAACAGAAACACATTCCACTTCTCAACATCAGCGAAACAAATTCTAATAAATACTGAAGAATCATATTTTCTATTACTATCCTTAAATAACTGCTTAAAATGAAGAATAATTATTTCTGGAATGAATTACACATAGGATACAGGGTTTAAAGGAAAGGCAAAGTTCCTTCTCATGGGTCAGAGCTGAACAAACTATTTTTGAATAATTCTTGGCAGACCTCTCTTTTACCTGTTCCCAAAAATACAAACCTAAACAACACACCACATGATCCAATTTCTTTTATCAAAATGTCCCTGCTGAAATGAAATTATAGCAATGCTGATTATTCTTACTTTTAGAAGGTTTTCATGAGGTTTAATCTGTCAATACTGGTATAGGTAAAATAAGAATTAATCTTTTGGTGCTAAATCTTCTTACAAAATACCAATACAATCTGAATAAGTTATTAAACATACCACTTCCCCCACTCCTTTTTACTGTCCTCATTTGTGCCCATTTGTGTCCTATTTTGTACTATAACCAAAGCTATGAAGGTCTGGGGGTAATTCATTCAAATTCTGGGGTAAAAGCTGGCCAGCTTTTCTTCTGCAGTTTCAAAAAAGCTGTTCCCTTTCTTGTGCAGTTCCAAGAAATCTGTCTTCTTCAGACCAGGCATGTGAAATGTGATAGCTAATGGGAAATCAGTCTGTCCTTCAGAAACATCTTGCTTACAAATTATAACAATTATTGGGTGGACAACACTTGCTTTGTGTCTGATGTTAATCCCTACGTGGCAGGGAGCAACTGGGTAAGATGGACTGTTGTTCAAGCCAGTTCTCTTAAATGTGTGTGAACTTAACAGGAGGATTTTACTTGATTTATTGGTTCTTACTTCCTAATTGCCACATTTACCAGCAAGCGACAGACAAAAATGAATTGTGAAGTTTTTGTCACTACATTTAGTTCAAATACAAATGTTAACAAGTCAGTTCTCTAATCCTAGTGTATTTTACTTTTAGTCTTTAAAATTTGACATTAAGTAAGCCAGGTCTGCTTAAAATCTCTGTGTGAAACTAGAACTGATTTGTTAAAAGGTGTGAAAATAGCAATATTATTTCCAGATGTTTGTGAGAGCTGTATTCTTGTAAATGAATCATGACATTGCATGGTTCTTTATCACATTATTACGAATTCATGAACAGTAACATTAATTTCAATATAACACATGACTTACATGTGTTTTATTCATTTTCATCCCGTCAAACTGCTTACTAGGCTTTTGTGACATACTGAAAAAAAAAGTTAACTCATCTTTCTGATGAGCATTTTGAACAGCAAATTTACTAGTATTGCCTCTGACATAAATATATCAGCAGAGATGAACAGGAGTGTGTTTCTGTTCTTTCATGTTTAAGTTGGTTCAAGCTGTCAGGTTGAGTGATTTCTAAATTGCTAACCTTAGCTCAGGGGAAAGCCTTGGCCCCATATATAAAGCTGAGAAAATCAGTTTTGCATGAAAAAAATCTTGCTGCAAGAAAAAAACATGGGTATACACAAGTTACTTTCACTAAGGAGGAGACATTATTTCTCCTTCATAGTAAGGATAGTACTAATTGTCCATTTTTTAGTGGAAAACCTAAGTGTAATCACATATACCAATCTTCAAAATTAATCTGAAATGTTAGTAGAGCTTTTTCAGATTTGTGCCTTCTCATACAGACAAACCAAACATTTAGTATCAAATAGCCTAGAGAACAACTTTTTCAAATATTCAGAGAATGAAGGCAGTTGTTTATGTTTTATCATTCCTGATTGCAAAGATACCATAGATGTTTCTACTTATACATACATGTACATTGTATACCTAGACAAACAGTGTTATACTTCATGAAACTTTCTTCCTGAACTTTTCCATAGTATAAAATGTATATAGTATAAAAATATTTCAATAATTTATGTATCAAGTCTAATTTAATATATAAAATAAGCTATTGGCTCCATTTTTTCCCCATTTGCTTTAAATGCCCTTTATCTCGAAACCAGGAAACATTAGGATTTAGCTAGTGTAACTTTTTGTGAAAAATTGATGTGTTTATACAATTTACACTTCTAAGAAACTCAAGTTGCTTCTGATTCACTATCTGATTCAGACAGCTGTCCATAGTAAGAAGGAAAAAAATCTTTTTCAGAGTCTTCATGAATCAGTCAGGCCTAGATTTATCCAATGTAATTGTCGCCAACTAAGTGTTGGAAGCACAGATGTTGGGATTAATTCCTGTCTCAGAGGAGAAGTGAGATGGGTGTTTCCCCATGCATTTGTATTAAGACTGACAGGATGAAGTATGCTTTGAAGCAACATCTCTCTGAGTATAAAGAGGGTCTAAACTGGTAGGTTCGACATAGTGCCTAATGTTTAGAAGACTAATGGTGGACGAGATCAATTCAAGCCTTAGGAAGCACGTCTGGGATCAGCTGCACTTAGTGTCTGGTTTCTAAACGGTTATCATTATTTTTGATGAACCCCGGCACATGTAACTGCAAATGATTCCCAAACCTTGTAAAAAACCCACTTCACTGTACTTTGCTTACCTTTTTTTTGGACAGTACTTTTCTTCAAAGAAATATTGGCTTAGCTGTGATTCAATGTATCTCTGGTAAATAGGGTTGTAAGGATGTTTAACATTTGTAAGTGGCACATTTTTTGATTTATAGCCCTGGCAATCTTATTTTCTCCTCAAATAGCTATAAAGACGGTGTTCACTACACCATTCAATGAGGACTAGCTGAAAAAACATCTCCAAAAAGACAACAAAGGTCATTGTTCAGATAGTAAATTCTTAAAAACTAAAGTTTTAGAAATAAGAAATTGATCGTGTATTTTTCACACCCTGAAAATGTCATTTCAGTTCAGTTAATGTTGGTGGAATGAGTATGTCCACAAAAATGAAGAAAAAGATCACAGACCAAACATGCTAAAGATTGTTCATACCTTCTGCTTTCAGTCCAGTTCTACATAAATCCTCTAAGGTTTTTCTTTTTTTAAAAGGGTTGTTGCACAGATGCCTCTCTAAGCTTTACCTCTCATACTGGTAAGCTTGGATGGAAAGAAACATTTCATATGTCTGTTGTGGTCTTGTCTTCTTTGAGCTATGTTTTTATGCCTTGACTATCTTTTCAAAGGCACCCCTTGAGAGTATTTCCTCAGCAAATACATACTTCAACAAGAATTTACTACAGATGTTTATGCCTTTTGATAGCTTGTACCTAAAACTCTGTTCTTCCCTTGTTCTTTATTTTTTTCATTCTTCTTTCTTTTTTCTTTTAGTAGAAATTGAAGTTTTTGAAATGTGACTCTTTATGTTAAATCAACTCTGTTACTGCATTGTTTGGCTATGCTGACCTCCCCCTTTTTGATGTTTTCAGAAGCATTTTGACAAATGGCACGTGCATGTTTTGGATTTCTAATGTGTTTTCTGTCAACATTTTCCAAGTTTAGTGTCCTATTTTCATTTGTCTGTAGAAGTTTTTCATGTAGTTCTTATTTTTTAAATAAAGCATGGCTCCTGTGGCTGTATTGCTTTTATTACTTCTGAAAAGATAACTGATATTTATTCATCTGGGTCTTTGAAAGAAAATCTTAAAAAAAAGGTCTGTAAAGCTGTCATTAATTTTGCCTGAAAAACTGTCTTGGTTTTACACATGAGAAGTGATTTCTATCCAGTCTGCATTACGGTAGATGGAATTTCATTACATTTTTCTCCTTAGATTCTAATCACCTGCAGCCTCCCACCGCCCCTAGAACTGTCCTAGTTTAGTAATCTTGATACTATACTTTTTCTATTCGAGCCTTGAATTTCCATGCATGTGAAGATTTTATGTTACTTATTATTTACCCATTCACCTAATTTGGCTGCAATTTACAGATGAGCTATCCCAAGCCACGGTAAAGCATTATGAAAATTAAACAGTTAGTGTAAAAGAAGTTAGTCATATATCTCCAAGTCCCATCAGTTTTAGATAAAAGATATTTCTGGTAAAAGATAGGAGCCTCCCAGAAAGATGATCTTAGAGTCTAACGGCCTAAAGAAATTGTAGCTAAGTGTCATATACAAATATATATTAGTTTAACATGTAATTCTTTGTACTGTTATTTACTGTAACCATATTTCTGGATTAGGGCTTTCTTTAAAACTTCTCCAATAGAAAATAACCTAAATATTGCTAAAGCTATCTCTGTTATTGTGAGATTCCAGGCAAAGCAGATGAGAAAAATACAAGTCTAGACAAAAATAATAGTCTAGAAATCAAATAAGTAATTTAGGAGATATTATAAAGATATGAGAATGTTAAGCAATACCTTTCCTGTGTCTCAAGTCTGTTTTATTCAAAAGGAAAACATGAACAAGATTTTGTATCCTGTTGCTCTGCTGATTGGAAGAACTGTTTTTCCCAGTTTGTCCTAAAATCCCCAGAAAAAAGGAAACTAAATACAGTAAATTAGAGAAAAGAGGAGAAACTTGACCTAACTTAGACGAAGGGCAGGGCAGCAAAAATTCAGTCCACCTCTAGGATAGTTGGTGAGTTTTATAAGCTTTAGTATGCTTAAAATCCAAGAGAGATAAGAGGAAAACTGAAAGGCTAAGAATACCTTGAGCTCTCTCCAGCAGATAACAGTAATATTGCCTGCTGTTCCCAGCAAGTGAAATTGAATTTCTTTTTGCTTTTAAATTTAGGGGTATTAGTGTATTACTCTCAATAAATTGAAGTTCGGATGATAAATCCCAGTGTAAAAGCTACTTTCAATTCCCTATTTATTGGAAAGGAAACAGCCCTTGTGTAAGACATGTCCATTAGAGTTCTCTGATTTCTCATACAGCTCTTAATGGAGGATGTTTAACCCACCTTCAAGTTCTGCTCTTATCTTGCTCTAACAAAACAGATAGATACAAAGAGAAATAGAGGAAAAGAAGCAAGGTGGAAAACATGGCTTTTTGTTGACATTTGCAAGAATTGAAAGGAATAATATTTCTGTCAGCAATCCAGACTCTGGATTGAAAGTCAGTCAGAACAGTTACTCTGGGTTCAGGCTGAATTTAAGCGTCTGATATCATCTCATTAGTCTTAACTCTATTTTTTATTTTATTTTTTTTTTGAAGCGAGTTCATCTAAGCAGCAGTCTCATTTGCTGAGTCAGTTCCCTCTGCAGTCTTCAGCAGTTAAGTGGTGATAACACACTTGCTAGGATTCTGGCAATACACAAGGCTTGTTTGGAAATTGTACCCCCTTCAGCTCGTTCTCTAGTGGTGCTGTATCAAGTGCCATTTTCAATAATGGCTCCATGTTGCCAGAACATGTCATAAACTTATATCTGCTTGCCTGGATTTGACCTCACAGTCAAGATACACCTGCAAAGCCCAAATTTTTACAAAATCTATGCATTGTGGAAGTCTGCCAGTCCTTACGAAATCAAGGGCCAGCATGAACTTTGTGGAGTGAGGTGTTATTAGCCTGCTCTATAGGTGTGCTGCGACGCCCCATGTAGTGGATCTGCTGTGCTGAGTTTGCTAAAAGATATTACAAAAGATAAAATAATTCATAAGGAAGTTTTATTCTTTCCTGTCCCAACACTTGGCTGCTGAAAATATAGAGATATTCCAGTAGCCAAGCAATATTTTCGTATTTCTTTTACAAATGAGGTATAGACTATCTGCTTATTACAAACCCCATCTTTCAGGGAAACAGTCAGTTATCATGAATGAGTTTAACTTTTCCCGTTCCAGTCCAGAAACACCAGTTTTACCGGTCCCTTTAATTATAAGGGTGAGCAATGATCCCCTGAAGCAAAAAGGAGTTACTTCATGACATTTGATGATATACCATACAATGATTCAGAGGAGGCGGTATGTCATTGTAATTCAGTGCTGCACATTTTCTAGTGCCTATGCATTGTGAAGTGATGACAATTCATTCTGCACTTTATTAACAGAGGTAAAAATACTTTTGTTAAGTTAGAAGAGGGAAAACATCAATAATTTAAGATCTATCTTCTTAATACTGGCTTAATTTTAATGAAATTTAAAGATGAGGACATTTTGATTAACTTCCAAGGCAGCACTCTTCCAGCCTCTTTGTTAGTCAAAACTGGCCATGTTCGACTACTATAAGAAATATATTATACATTTTATATGTGTATTCTACATATTTGTCAGTAGAGGTAAAGTAAAATTCTTCAAGAAGCTCAAAGAGATAAAATATAAATAATTAAATACCTGCCTTTCTGCAACAGGATTAGCTATTTGAAGTTTAGAGATAGAACAACTTAATGAAATAATAAAGGGTATTCATAGCATAACACGTTTTTGCTCTGCTTTGTCAATAAAAATTCACCTTACCCAATAAGCTTCAGAGGAAAATGTGCCATCATTTGATTTCTGCTTATATCTGTTGAAAAATCTCGTGTTGATAATGAGATACAAAAGGACCTAATTAAACAAAGATATTTGTCTCTAAATCATATTTTTTTAGATTGGTAGAGCTCTTTTGTTGATGTCCCACCTTACCAAAGCAAAAATTAAGTAACAATATATTTCTTACAGAAACATTTTAATGGGGCAAGTGGCTGTGGCAAGCAATCAAAAGCACCAGAATTTCATGAGTCTTAAAAGAAGTGATATTACAAAGTCACATCTTTAAGTCACTGAAATGAAGCACAGGAAAATAACACAATGGGAACTGCGTCTCTATTTTGTTATCATTCCAGTATTACACAACAGGAATTGCAGCTATAGCTGTTCAAATGAAATACAGAGTACATCTACACTAGTTCTGTCTACTTTAGATATCTAACAAACCATAAACTGTGCATTAAACAGGAAAAACTCTTTTCTTAACCTCAGGGGCCTGTGCACATACTGTAACTTTGAGGGAGAAATCAGGTAGGTGTCCACAATAGTTACTTAAACTAGGTTTAAATGGAAAGTAGCTGAAATCTTCTATCAACTCCATTTCCTAACAGTGCAGACAGTCCGTTCTCTTGCTGGTTTCTGGAGGCTGCCTTTCTGTAACTGTATTGCTTTCATTTTGGGATTTTGAAAATCCAGAAATGAAACGGTGAATGTTTCTGTGAAATAGATTTTAACTGAATAAAGACTACAGCTGTTTTTCTGCACTTACGTCATGATTTAACCCCAGATGGCAACACAGGACACTGCTCACTTCTCCTGCAGGGAGGAGGGGGGAAGAAAATTAGAAAGGTAAAGGTGAGAAAATTGATGGATTGAGATAAGAACAGTTTTCTAATAAAATTAACTTCTTATTATTATAGTATGTATTTTTAATTATTTAATTAATTATTGATTACTACTACTAAGAAGAAATTAAAAGGAAAATAACAAAAAAGTAAAACCCAGAGAAAAAAAAATGATGCAAACGAAATATTTTCTCACAATACCCAGCTAGTCCCCAAGCAGTTGCCCCCAGGCTAACCTTCCTCCTAATCTATATGCTGAGCATGATATTATATGGTATGGGATATCCCTTTGGCTGGTTGGGGTCAGCTGTCCCAGCTGTGTCACCTCCCAATTTCTTATTCATCCCCAGACTGCTCACTGGTGGGGTTGGGTAAGGAGCAGAAATGCCTTGACTCTGTGTATGTACTGCTTAGCAATAACTAAAACATCCATGAATTATCAACACCGCTTCCAGTACAAATCCAGAACTTAGCTGCATACTAGCTACTACAAAGAAAATTAACTCTGTCCCAGCCAAAACCCAACACATTCTTCCCGACTTGTTCTATACCATTTATATCATACTCAGGTCTTACTCTATTGAAGACATCCTCATTAGCTGCTGTCCCTCTTCCCATCCTTTGATACAATACACAAATATCATTCCCTTAGACTATGGACCCCACCAGGAAGTATCTGTAAAATGTCCATAAACGTCCACAAACCTCTACAAAATGTCCATTGAGTCATTTAGTCTATGACTTTGGGCTACATCTGTTATGGTCATCACATAGGACCAGAAAGGTGTTGTGTTGTGTAGAGTTATTGGGTTTCTGTTGGTATTTCCTGCTGCAGTAGTTCCTATAACATGCAACTCAAATCATGGCTTGCAACAATTTAAAGGTATATATGCATCACAATCTCCATCCGTGGACCCTTTGGTCCAGGTTATAGATTTTAACGTTGCAATGAACTTCTCCCCACGCTCCTAGACTGGTTAGCAAGGGGTTCCTGCTACAGTAATTCCCATAATTCTAGTGGATAAGCAAGTTTATCTGCATGGATGCAATCTATGATGTACCATTTGACTCAAAAGCTAGAGGCTTACTCTGGACTATTCTCTTTCCCAGTATAGACAGAGGTGGTGAGCTGCTGCTGTGGCTGAATTCCTTTTGGGGTCCAAACACAAAAGTAGCTCTTTCCCACACTACATGGTTCTATGTCTTCTTGTATTGTTTTCTTTAGTTCCACTGTGTTACATGCACCCAGGTCAAACTGTCTAACTTCTTGTGTATGTCAGGTTATGCCTCTGTCTTCCTGTCTCAGCTTCTTAGCCAGACTCTGCACTATAGCCATTATATTCTCGCACCTTTCATTTATAAGGTCAAGTTTCAACGCACATTTTTTTTTGGACTGAAATTATCTACTGAAAAAAGAGTAGAAGCTGGAAGCATACACAGGGTACACAGTAGTAGATGGGGTTCTTTAGTTGTCCCTAAGGATATCAGAAAAAATATCACAGACAAGTATTCCTGAGGCACATTAAGAAAAGAATGTCCAGCAGGGCTAGGGAGGTTCTCCTCCCCCTCTACTCTGCCCTGGTGAGACCACATCTGGAATACTGTGTCCAGTTTTGGGCTCTCCAGTTCAAGAGAGACAGGGACCTACTGGAGAGAGTCCAACGGAGAGCTACGAGGATGATTAAGGTACTTGGTCATCTCTCCTATGAAGAGAGACTGAGAGAACTGGGGCTGTTTAGCCTTGAAAGGAGACAACTGAGAGGGGATCTTATTAACGTATATAAATATCTGAGGGGTGGGCATCAAGGGGAAGGAGACACTCTCTTCTGAGTGGTGCCCAGAAATAGGACAAGGAATAATGCGTTTAAGAAGTCAGAACAGAGGAAGTTCCGCCTCAACACGAGGAGAAACTTCTTTACTGTGAGGGTGACAGAGCACTGGCACAGGCTGCGCAGAGAGCTTATGGAGTCTCCTTCTCTGGAGACTTTCAAAACCCACCTGTGCGCGTTCCTGTGTGGCCTGTCCTAGGGGATCCTGCTTTGGCAGGGAGGTTGGTCTAGATGATCTTTCGAGGTCCTTTCCAACCCCTGACGTTCTGTGATTCTGTGATACTGTGGTTTGTGCAATTCCTTTCATTAGCTTAGCAAGCTGACAAGTAAGATTGTCCCTTCACTGCTCCAAGAGGAAGACTGCCTCAGAACTTCCCTTTCTGGCCATTATAACATTCAGATGTAAATCTAGAATTTCACTTAGTTATTTGCTCACATGTTCACAGTTCCCTGTTCCCTATCTGTTATTTAGAGTTTGATACAGTTTTAAAGCCATCTCCATAGGGTCTTATATTTTTTTGCCTAAACAGACTGAACTGTACATTTAACTGGGCCCTCTGTGAACAAAGGAGAAAAAGAATTTCCTCAGTTATTAGTTTATTTTTTAAATTTTTCTCATCTAGATCTATGCATCACCAGTTTGGTCGCCTTTGGATTTACCTTTCAGCTTATTTTTTTTCCTTCATGACTTATGTCCTCAGTGTATGTAGACATGGTGTGGAAGCACCTGAAAACTTAAGATGTTTCACAAAGGAAATGCTTATGGTAAAAAGGATCATAGTATTAACAAAAGATTAGCTCTTGTCCTATGATGTGCTGAACAATAAAATTCAGATCACTACTGGCTTGAAATTCTAGAAAGGAATGTGTATAGTATTCAAAAGCAGATGTTACACCTGGGCTATAAGATAAAAAATGGCATTGGTAACGCTTAAACTAAATTACCGGTAGTTGTTTACATTTATTACAACATTTTTTAGACTTTAGGCAATTGAGTTACTTCATCTGATTTTATTTTCTGAATTGTAGTTTAATTTCACAGGAACAGAATCTGTTTCCTCTACTAAATAATATATGGCAGAACCAGCTGAGTATTTGACTTCGTCCTCCAACAAATTTTAGAATAGTGCCAAGACATCTGAAATTTTCTCAGGCAAAAACCAGATAATCTTATATTTAGGGTTCATTAAAAGTTCCATTGTTTTTTTCATAAGAAAATTAAAAGTGATCTCATAATCTTCCTTTTTGGAAACACAGTGTGCCATATGCAAAATAAAGGAAGAACATTTTCTTGTTTGCTGCCTGTTACTCTGCAAACACTTTTAGAAATATCCATTTTCCTAATGCAGTGCTCTTCCAAATCATTCAGTGAAGGCTTAAGATAACATCTTCTCTTAAATACTGGCAATTTAACCCATCAACCGTACAGTAGCAAATTCAGCAGAATACACAGTTACTGAGACCCATTTTCTTAGTGTTTAGGTGGAATAGTATAAACATCCCTGTGGAAGGGACCCACACCGGAGTTCTCTGTGAAGAACTGCAGCCTGTGGGAAGGGCCTGTGGAGAAGTGGAGGACTGCCTGCCATGGGAGGCAGCAGGGAAAGACCATGAGGGAGAAGAAGCAGCAGAAAAAATGCATGGTGAATTGACCACAACCACCATTCCTCATCTCCCTGCTTTGCTTTGGGGGGAGGAGCTAGAGAAATTGGGAGTCAAATGAAGCCTGGGAGGAAAGGAGGGGTTGGGGGAAGGTGTTTTAAGATTTACTTCTATTTGTCATTACATTTTTCTGATTTGATGGGTAATAAATTAAACTAATGCCCCCAAGTCAAGTCTCTTTTGTCCATAACAGTATTTGATCAGTGAGGTCTCTTTGCTCTTACCTCAACCCATGAGCCTTTTGTTATATTTTCACTCCCTGGCCCAGCTGACAACAGCAAATAATAGAGTGGCTTTCGTTGGCACCTGGCCTCCAGCCAGGGTCAATCCACCATAAGAGAGCTCTATGATGTTAATTTGAGAAAGTGAAGTCTCTTAGAAGACACTTAATTGAAAAGTAAGAGTTGATTTTGTTTAGCTTAAACCAGGATACCCACTCAAAGTTCATGTAGCAGAAAAAAATTGCTGGTAAACTACATTCTGGTTACTCAGCTACTAAAGAATTGTTAGTTGGCGCTGCTAATTAATAGCTAAAGGATAGGGAATGGCAGCCGCTTTCCCTGTCTCACATGTTCTATCTTGCAAATTGAGAAGTCAGTTCCTTGCTCTTTCATGATCTTTAAAAAAAAAAGAGTAAACTGCATTTAGGGTACGCCTACAAAGATTAAAGTGCACAATCATCACAAGTTTGCATTTCTTATTTGCCAAAACGGCAGGATACTAGCCTGTTTCAATCAAGAGAGGTGTAACTTTAATTAGAAATTAATGCCATACTGAGTCAAAGATAGTATATTCACACTTGACATCGTATAAGAGTGTCTGTATTTTGTCATTTGACATATAGGCAGAATATACTTGTGATACTATACAGATCCTCTTTTCTCTATCAAGTCCTGTTCTGGACAGACCGTCCTATTAAGTGATACAGTTTTCAGACAGTCGATATGGTCTTCATCAATGACTTGGAGGAGGGGATGGAGTGCACCCTCAGTAAGTTTGCAGATGACAACAAGATGGGTAGAAGTGTTGATCTTCTTGAGGGTAGGGAGGCTTTTCAGAGGGATCTGGATAGGCTGGATTGCTGGGCCAAGGACAAGTCAATGAAATTCAATAAGGCCAAATGCCAGGTCCTGCACTTGGACCACAACAATCCCCAGCAGCGCTACAGGTTGGGGAGGAGTGGCTGGAGACCTGCCAGACAGAGAGGGACCTTGGGGATGTTGATGCACAGCCGGCTGAACATGAGCCAGCAGTGTGCCCAGGTGGCCAAGAAGGCCAATGACATCCTGGCCTGTATCAGGAATGGTGTTGTCAGCAGGAGCAGGGAGGTGATCATGCCCCTCTGCTCAGCTTTGGTGAGGCGTCACCTCGAGTACAGTGTCCAGTTTTGGGCCCCTCACTACAAGAGGGACATTGAGGTGCTGGAGAGGGTACAGAGGTGGGCTACCAAGCTGATAAAGGGCTTAGAATACAAGTCGTATGAGGAAAGGCTGAGGGATCTGGGGCTGTTTAGCCTAGAGAAGAGGAGATTGAGGGGACACCTCATTGCAACTACCTGAAGGGAGGTTGTGGAGGGCAGGAGTTGGTCTATTCTCCCTAGTGGAGAGTGATAGAACGAGGGGAAATGGATTTAAATTGCACCAGGGAAGGTTTAGGTTAGATATTAGGAAGAATTTCTATACTGAAAGGATTGTCAGCCATTGGAACAGGTTGCCCAGGAAGGTGGTTGAGTCGCCATCCCTGGAGGTGTTTAAGAGATGACTAGATGTTGCATTGTAGGATGTATTTTAGTGGGTTGATAGGGCTGAGACAAAGACTGGACTCAATGATCTTCAAGGTCTCTTCCAGCTGAAACTATTCTGTGATTCTATGATTCTAGTATTACAGGCAGGTAACAGAAAGAAACTGCTGTTAAAACATGAATCAATGTATAAAAAAATTCCCTCTCTGTAAATTTGTTTATACAAAGAGGTTATACACAATATCTAATCAGAGGTTAAAACTATCCATTTCAGAACATGGCTCTGGAAATTCTCCAAAATATTGCTCCAAGACAAAGAATGACTTTCACTGATGCAGATGGAAACCATTTTTGAACATTCAGCAAATCCGAAATTTAAACATTGTTTAATGATGTGACAAATAGGTGAAAATAGATGGCAGTTGTCCCTAAGTGTATAAAGAAATAGAAGATAATATCTATCTAGTATCATATAGTGCTTTTCATCTATATATCTAAAAGAGTTTGTAAAAGGAGGTCATGACAACATCAAAGGTGTTTGCAATTTATTCAAATGTGACAGAATGGAAGATTTGTCACATATATATTCTACAAAGTGATTTCTGAAGTGCTGTAGAGGATAATACACCTGAGACCTGCCACTCAAACAAGTATTATAGCGGATAAAACTCAAAAAAAAGTACTAGAGAGAAATAATCTATTTTAATGTTTATTTTTCACAGCACTTGCCTGTGAGTATTTTTTTAAAATTTAGCAGAATATGCCTGTTTATATATCTCTATCTGTTAAACGGGATTATACTCCTTTTAAAATATAAATATAAAATATAAATAAATATTCTTTCCAAATCAGGGCTGGATGCTGAAGAGTATTGAATATGTTCATACATATATATTTGATTGTTGTATTCTGAAAAATTCATACCTTCTGAAAGACTTCTTAAATTATAGCTAAGAACAGATTATAGCAAATCAAATAATAGATTAGCAGTGAGGTTTATGAGGACAGATGCAGAAGCTCTTTCCAAGGTTGAGTACTTGCTGGAGGTAGAATATTTGGTGGATATGGATGGTTACAGTCTGCTATCTATGTCTTACCATCTCAAGAAAATCTTCATTGTATAAAGACATCTGAGATATTTTGAATTCTAAGAGAAGAAGCATGACAGTTACAGAATCGTTTTCATCCATGACTATGTATTTTTGTATTCTGTGAGGCTCTGAAAGCAGTGTATGGATCCACATACCACGTTCAAAGCCAGCTGCTAAG
>NW_009693915.1:289526-309968 GCF_000703405.1 Apaloderma vittatum | reverse complement strand
AATTCCTGAAGTAGCTGGTGGCTTATATTAAAGTGTGAGCATTTGAAATCGAGTGACAGGGATTTGTCTTCCTGGTAAAAAAGAATACTTTGAAAGTGATATGATCGGATCCTGAAGTCTGAAACACCCCCCCCCCCCCCCACATTAGAGACCTCCCTTCAACAGAACAAGCCTGAGCTAAAAATGTAATTTTGCCTAGTTTTACTCTTTTTCTTCAGCCCTCTGCTATGGGGCAGGACCTTAACAGTTTCCCTGGGGAGCAGATGGATGAGAGGGAGATCAGATGCTCCTGTAGCTCTTGTGTAGTTTTTGACCCCTCCATATCTCTATCCTTTCTGTCTCTCTCTCACTCTAATTTTGGGCGGTATCTCTATGTCCTGTAGAATCTGAGCCATGTTCATTATTTCAGGGTGTTCATGGTTTGGTGCCTGGCAGCAACGGAGTAAGAAGGGACGTTTCACTCAAAGCGGGTATCAGCAAGCAGTATTTTTACAGAAACAGCTTCACACAGGCTCAGATTTATATGGTGCTTTTAGAAGAAATCAGAAAGGAAAATTGGACAAAAATATGCCCTCCTGCGCCGAGAGGGTGCGAGGGTTTGGGGCAGGGCTGGGAGCTGGGGCGAGCGCTGTGGGGTTTGTTGCAGCCTTCCCTCTTGCCGGGCTCTCTACTGATGAACCCCCCTGCTCTTGCCCCGGCAGTGATATATATACAGGGATTGAGACACATGGAGGTGGCTACTGTGCTGTTACACGCTGTAGTGGGAACAGATGGTATTCGACACCGTGCTGCACACCAGGGTGTCCAAACCACTATTGGGGAACTTTTGAGAAAAAGGCACTTTTTGGAAACTTTCTCCCTGTGAACCTGGGAGTTGGCTGCTGAGGTTGTTTCTCTCCTTTGGACACACTTGGTCTGTGTTTGCATTTCCCTGTTACCATTGAACTCCATGTGTTTCGCTACATTTGCTTTGTCTTTTAGGGTTATGAGTGTGTGAGTGTGTCTGGAAAGCTCGTGACTGTTTCCTGGTCCCTTCCCAGCAGCGTGACCTCTTGTTTGCTGGCAGGGAGCTCATCTCACCTCTCACTACTCCTCGTCTGTCCCTAGAGCCCGTTTAAAAACCTTTTAAATGCTGAGGGATGAGCCTGGGACTGACCCCGAGGTATGTTAGCGCTAGAGTGGAGATGGGTTGTGGCACCCTGTCACTCCCTCACCTACCCTGGGGCCGTTGGGGCTGACTGCGATGCCAGTGTCGGGGAACGCTGCTGCTTCAGCATCCGCTCCCAGCCAGGCACTTAACAGCGATCGCCTTCGCCTTATGTTGCTCAGGGGCTCATGTTTGCTTGCCCGTCACTTTTGATCATCAACAAAAAGACACCTCGAGAGATGCACACCAATCCTGCAAAGGCACCTTGAGAAGCTGAGAGCTTTTGGGTGCCCAGTGAACCTTCATGCTCCTCGCAGTCCTGTTGTCACTTGCTTCTCTGCTGCTGAATCCTCTTGTTGCAGGGTCCGGACCTGGCATCTCTGCTGGCTCTCACACGTATCATCCCCGTCAATCCATGCGTGGTTCCTGAGTAGCAACAGCTTTGATATTTGCTGGCTGGAGTAGCACCGACTCGTCTAACTCTAGGTGTTTCATTACTCGAATTGTGCTGGGGAAATACAATGCTTAATGGCTTTGTGTCACTTGATCTAACAGTCTCCTCTTGGGCCGTGTAACATGACCTGTAGAAGTGGTGTGGAATTTGCAGCCTACTGACATTTTAACTTGTCCTGCTGGGATTTGCTCTCTCCCGTTGCTCACCAGTTTGCAGGACGCAACGCATTGCTCTTCTGGTGAGGAGGATGGAGGTGTTCTGGAGAAATGAGTTACTGGCTCCGTCTTCCTTCCCTCTGACTGTCCTGCGAGACAGAGTAGAAAGTTATGTGGCTGCTTTCCGCGAGAAACTACAAGTCATTGAAATGCAACAACACTAGTAAAAAAAGAGCTCGCGATACTCTGCTTTTCAGCTTGGCTTTTTTGCTTGTTTACTAACTACTTTTATTAGCTTTGGCAACTTGTAATGGAACCCTTGCTTATTAGCAGGATCTAGCTGCTTTGCTTTCCAGGGTAAGCTCATTTGCTTTTGCATAGGTCATGTGTGAATATATATGAAATCTGAATTTAAAGATCATAACAAATATGGGCAGGATAATATATGCTATATTTGCAGTCTGAAATCAGCATATAATTTCATGCAAATTCAACCAGGTGAGACCCTGGTTTAAGCAGGGAGTTGGACTCCAGCGGTCACTTTCAGCCTAAATCCTTAGATTATAGGGATGAGGGAAGCATTTCCATCAGCATTTCCTCTCCAAAGAACAGAAGGATCATCTTTCTCCTCTAGTGCTCCCATAAACTCCAGTGTCCTTTATTTTTTATTTTTAACTTTTTTTTTAAAATTGTGCCACATCATCTCCTGAAAGTTTTTGACTACTGTTTAGCAGATTGAATCTCCTCTCCACCCTTGAGAGGACCACTTTCCTTGTTTTTTCCATCAGGTATTCTGGAGTTACTGCTCATTCCATACCGGGAATGTGATTTTTTTTTTACGTGAACTTCTTTTGCAAATGTGCTCTAGAAACAATGTTTTCTGGGAATCCAGAAAACATAATGAGTTTGTTAATGCTTATGCAATGTACAATGCTCGTGGGGTTCAGTTAGAAAAATTATGAAAACTGCGAAGAATGGTTTGGATAAAATAAAGGAGTTATCTTGGTAGTGTTACACATTCCTCATAGCTTTGTATGCTATTTATAGTAATATATTTGGCAATGCAGATTAAAAACATTCTTCTTACAAGATTCATATTCTGAGCTGGGAAAAAAAGCGTATCTGGGTGTCAGTATGCAGCAGCAGCACACCAAATGCTGAGAATGCATTTGCGTGGGGATTTCTTGAATTTTTTAGGCTAAAAAACCCGTTTAACCTTCAGATTGGCTTTGTGTATTTCAAAGACCCCATTTCTGCCCGACTTTATGGTTTGACAATGGAGGCTTTGAACTCTCATTTGATTGCTTCCTCTGGTGCTTTCCTCAACACCACGAACCAGCTGGGCACAGCAGCTTCTCTTCTGGGGGTGCCTTTCATGGAGCCACGGGTAAGCAAAGGCCGTTTTCCTCTGAGGCTAATGTGACTCTGGAAGGGAGGGATTGACAGCATGTATGAGGAGCAAAAGGGATGTTCTTTCCCCAGTCGTACCATTTTTATTTATTTTATTTTTTTACTTCTGGTTTGATTTAGCTCGAAAATGTGCAAAAGGATTCACGGGCTTAAAGGGTGGAAGGGCAACGTTGGCCCATGCTACTGTTTCAGGCTGAGCTGAGTAGTTTTAATACGTAGAACCCAAATGCCAGACTACAGGGATTTTTTTGGGGGAGTGCAGTTAACAAGAAGCAAACATCAGAGATTTCATACCTGTTTAGGAGCACATTTGTCATCAAAAGCCAAAGGTACTCATGGTCCTGAGTCATTCAGAAGTGCAGAAAAATTCTATCCTGAATCAGAACTACATATTTAAAGCTGTGAGCATACAATAAATAAATAAATAAACCCCAAACCCTAGGGGAGATCAAAATGTCAAGAGGCTGTGCCAGCATTTGCCAAAAGACAGACCCTTTTCTCTCTCTTAGATCTCTTATATAAAATTCCTACCCAATTTCTGCTTCAAGAATAATAAACCTTTTTACCCAAGAGATTTTTCAAGGCTCTGGTCTAATTATCAGCTGCAGACTTCAGTGAGGATCAAATCTGGTGCTGAGCTCCTCATCCTAAACAACCAGTCTGTTGTCAGCCATCACTCAAACCTTTGATTTCTCCCTTAACTAAAAAATGTCCCACCTTGCCATTTCTTTTAGCATGCTCTGCACTTTTCCCTCTAGTTTTCTGGTTCTCTTGAGCTTTATGAGTATTCTGGGAAATAATCAGAGAAAAAAAATAAGGAGTTGATTTAGTGCTTAGCAAATATTGGAAGGAGATTTGTGCATGTGATTAGAATTTATTTGTTTTCTTCTTATGTAGCAGAGGAGGATTTGATAAAATAGCTATGAACACACACCACAGAAGTTGCTGAAGAAGGCTTTTCAGTGTTGACAGATTATGAATTTAAAATTAGCAACTGCAAGTAATAGTTAAAGAACATTTTGTGAGATGGAGAGGGATTTCTTACCCGTGTAGATACAGTTAGAGACAATAGACACAAATCCATGGCATGCTGTTGCAAGGAATTTGAGGTGTGCCAGAAAATCCCAAGAAATGCAATAGGGAGAAGTGTTTGGAAAAAGAAGATTATATTATTCAGCAATTTAAGAAGTTTCCCTCTTGTCTTGTTTGGCATCAAGCCCTTGTTCAAATCCCCGTTTTTCTTGGGCTGGGAAGCAGCGGGTGGCTACAGCCCCACAAAGCTGAGTTCTGGATGAAGAAAGCTGATCGTTGTATCAATGATCTCTGAAGAATCTTCTGGACTCACGTATGTGTGTGAGATAGGGAGGCTGGCAAAGCTGAGCTTTGTGGTGTGTGGGTGTTACAAGTATGCTGTGAAGGAAAGAGCTCATTAGTCCATGCTGAATGAAATGCAAAGGCACAGAAGGAAAGAATCCAAAGGTGATGGGAATTGAAAAGAGACTAAAAAAAACGCTGGGTGTTTAGAAGAGGCTCCCTGTTTGAACAGATAGTCTTGTAAGAAAGTGATAAAAAAATAAACCTGATTTGCTTCCTAACATGATAGTGTAGCAACATAAGGTTGGAATAAATCTTGAAATGGCTTATTGGAGAGAATACAGAATGAAGCTTGATCAAATTGTTTGTGTATAAAGAGCAAAAGAACATGCAGGAAAATGGAGTTGTGTTGAAGAAAAAGTATGTTACAGAAGGAAAACAGATACATGGTTCCAGTTCAGCAAAGCTTGTAAATGATGCTTTCAACTCTCTCACTGCTCAACATGAGAGGACTTTGTAGTGAGCTAGCAGGGAAGAAGGTGTGGAGTCAGACCTCAGACCAGCTGGAAACTGAGGAATTGGATGAATCAAAGGGACTGGGGATGCCCATGGGACATGGCCACCGCTCCCTGGCTTCAGCAGGGACAGAGTCACACACCAGCTCCAGCATCTTCTAGGATTTGCTCCTGGGGGAGCACTTAGTGATTCCCAAAGGGAGATGAGAGCAAGTAACACATTGCTGTCCTAAAAGTAAAAATGTTGAAAACATACCTGAACTGGCTATCAAATTAGAACCTCAAAAGCATTTAAAAATGTTTTGTTTCGTCTTGGTTTCGATGGCGATGAGAGCAACAGAATCTAAGAAATTAATGAAAGGCAATTGAAGTGAGATATCATTAGCAAGATACAGTGGGTTTTTTTGTCAAGATTTATGTTTAAAGACCAAAAAAGAGAGAGGGTATCGCAAGCCAGATGAACTGTCAGACCTAAAAAGTGTCATCATTCTGGAGGCAGATGAAAAAAGTCAATAGAAGACAATTGACTTTAGATAAATTGTCAAAAAAACGTCAGCGCTTGAAGTTCAGAGAAAGGCCTCTTGACAATGGGAACCTATGGTTTTCCTTGATAAAGTCTGTTAAGATTATTAGTAAGGCACTGATAGAAATTTTATAGAGCAGCTTTGGAAATAAGTGATGAAAGGAAAATGTCAAAAAGCAGCCCTGCCAGAGAAAGGGATCTACTGTTCTGTAGCAAAATAATGCCTGATAGGGAATGACAAATGGAAAGAAAGTAAAGGAGGGTTTTTTTTCTCTTGATTTCTACTTTTTTTATGTTAACAAAATGCTATGATATGGAATGCAAAAGAGTGAGAAGAAAACTAGAGTTTTACAATATTCTCATTTAAATAAGCCTGGCATGCCAACTAAAATGCAGAAATCCTGGGTGGTCTTGGTGTGTGAGGTTGTGAGTCAGAATACACCATAAATCAGAGTCCTCTTCAGAAACCAGTTTTGGGGAAATGCCCTTCAGAGTTTTGACTGCTCCTGCCAGGCAATGCCAAAAGCCAAGATATTGATGTTGTTAAAATGGTCTGGACATTGGACATTTCTATGGATGCTGTGAATATGTTGGACTGTGGGAGGAAGGGTTGAAATGATTGACCTGCCTTAAAAAGAAAGGCAAGAGTCGTGGAAGGTGTGTAATTCCTCTTATCCCAGTGCTTGAGCTTTAACAGCGTCAGGAAAGCTCCTTACAGACAGGTTCTTCTCATGCCTTCCTCTGGAGCAGTGATACTCAGCGAGGCGGGATGCCAGCCTGAGAGGACTGCCTGTGTCCATCAACGTGCTGATTCTTGGGGTTCACGTGTACTTGGGTTCAAATTCCTTGACGCTGATGTAGTGGGGTGCAGGGTCTTGCTCAGCATCTGCTTGAAGGAGATCTGCACGTGGAGTAAAACACGATGGTTGAAGGACTCTATCTTGACATGATTTATTTAACTCATGAAAAATGTAAGAAGATTGAATTATATTGGCACCATATATCACGTTGCTGGGTGAAAAATTAAGATGTATTAGTGGAGTTTAAGTGACTGAAAGTGCATTACGATTAGCCCAGCTGTCTCTGCAGGGTGCCCTGCCATGAGCATGAACAAGAAAGAAGCAGGCAGGTTGTCTAAGTGCCTTAGGAACTCCAGACTACAATAAAAGGTGCAGAAGTGGGTGGCTATTACGGATTCCCTTCTCATCTGCTTTTGATGATATCAAACTTGATGGAGTGGCAGGAAAAAATTAAGAGGGAGGATGTGCAGTAAGGAGGAAAGCATACGTGGAACTTGAAGGGTTTTTTTTCAAGTCTGAGGAATAAAGGTGAGGCAAATTGTGGGACAGAACAAAATTTAAAGAGTGTTCTCTGAAATACTGTAATTTGGCAGTAACAGCAGAGTGGGAGAGACAACTCCAGTAATCAGCAAGACACGAAAAATCTTAAGAAACCATCAAGACTCTTGTTCACGAAAGGCATTTTTCTTATTAATAAAAATCAGGGAAGGATACAAAATAGTTACTAAAAATTTTATTTAAGGTTATTTTCTAATCCTAGCTTTCTGTTCTATTTTTTTTTACTCCTTTTCTAAATGCTTTCACGCCCTAAATTGCAATTATCTTGAATAAAAATAATTTACATTCTATTAATTGCATTCTAAAATTTTTTTTTTAACCAATATTTTTCTACTTGGATTTTTGTGAAGCGCGTATCTTGATTCCCAACGCAAGCCTTCAAAACGAAACCAAATTTGTAATTTACTAGTGCAATCCATTAGCTTTACAATTCCTCCTTTTGACCTCGACCCGTGTGCCATGTTTAACTCAGTGGCTGCAATTTCAGGTTTATGTGTGGTAAAACAACATCTCAGTGGCACGGTTCCTCTTCAAGCCTGGCTGGCTGGTGCTGGGCTTCCTCTCCCTGGGCTTTCTGCCCCGTGCTCACCTTGTAGCATCAAGGCCAGGTTTTAAAGGAGTACTTGAAAAAAATCCTGTAAGATGCAACCACACAAATTACTGATTCAAAGGTTACAGTTAGAAAAGAGCTGTCTGAAGAAAAACTACATCACGTTTGAAATCTAGACTGACTAAATGGCTTAAGAGGGCAAAATTTAATTAAATGCCTGGAGCCAGCCTGAACTGTCGGGAATAAATCTAAATTAAATATGATTACAAAGTGATCTAATAGAATGAGATAAGTTGTACATAAATTAGACATAGCTTGCGCGACAGAAACAAATCAACAGAAAGACCTTGGGTGAATATCAGTCCTGGTGCATTTTTATGACACAGATCAAAATAGGATGAGAATTTCTGATTCCAGAGCAGAAAGGAGACTATAAACATGATTGACAAATCTGCCAACAAAAGTTGAGTCCATGCAGGGCGGAGATGGATCATGCAGCGGCTTCTGTATAACATGCTCTTAGTTGCTGAAAAGTTATAAATTGTTACAAAAAGGCTGGGTTGCTGCTCTGCTTCTTCTAATGGTAGAAATGGTGGTAGATTTAAATGGAGAATGCTTGATACAGAAATCAGATGTCATTCCAAAAACACACTTAATGGTTTTACCTTACTTTCTGCCAGGGAAACATGGCTTGCGACCACAAAGATAAGCTGGAGAAATTGTCTACTGAATTGGAATGCTCTTTGTGATTAAGCCAGGTCACAATTAACAGAGTAATCCAAGAATCTGATCACTGATAAAAACATTTTACAGCATGCTTTTTGTGTTACGAAAAACAAACTGTAATTAACTTGTAGCCATTGCTTGACTAGAGCCAATAAATAAATAGAAATGAGGTTGGCTACTTAGCAAATTGTATCAGCAGAAAGACAAACCAAATCCAAAGACTGATGTTTGTCATCGAAGAGCTGTGTTATTTCAACTGGCAAGAGCCAGCTTTTCCCCAATTAAAACAGTTTCAAAAAGAATTTTGAGACTTCTATTATGAGAGAAATAACCTGAGAAAAAGGGAATGTGTACAAATACAGCATTTCTTGTTGTTCAGTCTATTGCCCTTTGAATATTTATGCATTAATTATTCTCTTAGCACAGTGACACATGCAAGGTTTGGGAGAGGGAAGCATGGAAAGAGCAGACCCAACAGAAAAAGGGCCAGTGAAACCAAATGTTTGAAATTTGACTATATAAATATATTTTTTTTAAAAAGGAGGTAATTGCAGGAGTGTTGGGAGGCAGGTGAGGCTGTCTGCAGAAATGCCTTTTGGTGGGACAGAGGTGCAAGGTTGTGGGTGGCAAAACAGCGGAGTTTGGTGACATCAGTCCATTTATTCCTGATCAGATGTCAGGATGAAAAAACACACAGCATTTTTTTCTGAAATCCTCTTGGTAGGTTTGGAGGTTGCCCAGAGGCAGAATAGCCCAGAGCTCTGTGTGCTTTGAAAAGGTCCTTCGATGGCAGGAGCTGGGGGTGGTTGTGGGGCTGCAAACTCTCTCCCTGGTGGTACCACATGTTGTGAGAGGAACTTACTCTCTGTTCATGAAAGGAAACTAAGCGTCTTGCTGGGATAGAGACAGCATCTGCTTCAAAGCTAGAAGTAAAAAAAAAAAACCCAAACTTCTTTTTCCGGTCTGAAAGTGTCACACTGCTTGTGGGAATCTGTGCCTTGGTCCTTGAGGTGCCTGTCATGTTCTTGCCACCCCAGACATTCACATTTGAGTGGTTTTCTCAGCCCAAGCAGCACAGCATGGATATTCATCAATTCACTGCTTCCAACTGGAGCAGTGATGGGGAGAACTAGCCCCCATGCTTAACTCTAAATCCTAGAGTGACAAAGGTTATATTTCTTGTGAAATCATGTCTCTTGCAGCCTGCATTTCATTAATTGGTTGCACAGGCTGTGGCAGAGGCTGATGATCAGCAAAATAAGACTGTCAAGTCCTTTCAAGCCGTCTCTTTCTTTCAGGTGAAAGCACAGTGTTGCCTTTTATTTTCTAGTCCTTATCTTTTTTTTTTTAGTATGGTGTGAACCGATGCTGGCGTTGGAAAAGATGACAGTTGGCTGACTCAGCAGTCATAGGTTTAAGAATGAATAGGGCTTCTGTGGGAAATTTATTAGACTTAGAAATAGAATTACAATGTTGGTGGATAAAATAGAGAGGAATATAAGCTTGTGTGGAGAAAACAAAACACTCGTCTTCCCAGTCCTCTGTCTACTTCTCAAAGTTGGCTCCATGCAATCTCCAACAACTATTTTCTGGCCATCCTTTTAATTATCATTATTACTCTTATTTAAGGCCTTTCTTCATTTTGCTCTGCCCTTGCCTCATCCAGCATGCGTGGCTGGCCCCGGGCGACGCTCACCCATGTCTGTGCTTCGTAGGTGCAACCACTTCTTCAAATCTATAACCCTGTTCTCTCTCACCTGCAAATTATGGAGCTGAGCTGAGCAAATACTTTCTAATAGCTCATTTATTTGATGAATGCAGCCTTTTTCTCTGTGTATAAGAGTCCCTAAGTCAGCTGCAATGTGAGTTTATGCTGTGGTTGGCCGTTTGATGGGTAAAATGTGGAAATGGAGCTGGGGTTCGGTGACTGCTGGCAGAGGCACAGGCTCTGCTGCTCAGCTGCACCAGTTCATTTCCCAACATGGGGCTGCTGATTCAGAGCTGGCTTTAGGAGCTTGCTGAGTGCATTTTCAGGAATATTTGATTAAATCTCACTTACGTGAACACCTGAGGAGGGAAAGTACAGCACTGGCACAAATGCAGCCGATATGAACTCATTCAGACAAACATTTGCTAAGCCACCACAGGGACCTTTTTTATTGCTTCTGTATTGGATTCCCTTTCCTGAGACAGCCTTATTTGTTAAAGATATCCATACATGAAAAATGCAGTACAAATACTCTGGGTACAAATACTCTGGGTGAGATTTACAGCTGACTTTGCTGCCTTGAGTCACCCAGGGATTTGTTCCTCTGTCCTAAGGTAGAGGGCAGTTGTTCCGAGTCAAAATGCAGCAAAACATTTTTATAGAGTAGATGCAAAATGAATTTATTTACAGGGCATTAGTCATTCTCACCATTTCTAGTAACTAATGTCATTGGTGAAGTTAACTACCCTTAATTCCAACCCAGTGGAAAGCCAGGATAAATAATTGATTCTTGTTGACATCTTAATTTTGGAGCGCAGCTCAGTCTATTTGGTTGCTTGTCTCATAGATCAAATAGCAACTTTATTTGATATTCCTACCCTAGTCTGTAATCGTTCTGTAGTTTCATTAAAGATAACAGGATATCAGGATGAATCAATCAGCATTTTCTCTTCATCGTGGGGCAGAGGAAAAACCTCTTTGTCACTTGCCACACGTTGGCATCCCTTTACTGCTGATTTCTTTACCTCTTGGGGTGCCACGGAATTGTTAACTCATGAGGTCTCTTGTTTTGGCTGCAGAAGTTGGTGGACTTGGCAATGACAGGTTAATGGTTGGACTTGATCTTAGAATTGCCTACGTTGGAAAACACCTTTATGATTCTAAGAAGCTGCTGCACACGTTGTCAGAAGAAGCTGTTGCTGCTGCCTTCCCTAAAAATCGTAATATCGTGTTCTGGTGGAACCTCTGGCCCTTTGTAAACTGAAGGAGACTGCACAGCCTCGTGTGCTCTGCTCTCAAGGGCTCTGGAGGGGAGGCTGTCCCTGCCACCGCCCATCCCCAGTAGGCACGTTGCCCCCACGGGCTGTGGCCACTGGCCAAGACTTGGCAGCAGCTCTCCTTTTGGACTTATTTCCATTTTTATTACTGCTACACTTAAAAAAAAAAAAAAGGAAAAAGTTAGTCGTATCTCTGTTCACATACACATCTCCGTTGTTAGCCATGACCTAACATGCCATATTTTGCTGTTGCAGTACCCAAGTGAAATTACATTTCTTAATAAGGAAACTCAGCTCCATGGACTTTTGGAAGGGGCTCCACAGAAAATGTAATATCTGCTTGTTCACCTGTCAAGGTGGGGAGTGAGTTTGGTTGTTGCTTCGAGCATAATTTTTGCTGCTTCTGTGCCATGTTAAGCTCAGGTTTAATATTAAATAAATCAGAATTCATGAAAAAGGGCGCTCCTTTTTATAGTGTTAAATGGATTTTGAATACTGCGCTGAGCTGACAAAAATGGCACTGAAGGCAATGATTACGCAGACTGCAGACATTTAGACTGCATTTGAAAAGAATTTAAATACGTTCTAAAGTTGTCTTTCAAATATTTATATATTTTCTTACCCCTTCCTACCCCGTTCTCCCTCTCCCCTAGCTAATCATGAATATAATTTCAGATATCTTGGGAAAGTTTCAGCGTAAATATGTGTAAGTTTTAAACATGTTTAAAGCGGTATTTTCAAATATTTTAAAAATACTTTGCAACATCTTTGCTTACTTCCCTCCCTTGCAATTTGCAGAAGTGCAAAAATACAATCCTCCTTGACCCATTAAACCCTTTTTCCCATTTATCAAACATTGATTTTTGTATGTTTCTACTAGAGCTTGAAATTAATAGAACTGGGTTGATACTTAAAACACAAGTGAGCAGAACAGCAGCCTTTTCATATGTAGATCCTTTCCTACGAACATCTAGACAGCTATCTGTAGCCGTTACGTACCATTTGTATTTAAACATAAAAATGGAAGGAAACTTACTTGATTCAATTAAATGATTTTATGTTGGCTAAGGAAGAAAAGAAAACACGATAAAACCCATATTCGTCAATGGGATGAAATACCTGGGTCTTTTTTTCCCTGAAGTTGCTGCTCTGCTGCTGGTGACCCTCTTGGCAGGGGGTTTGACCTTCTCAGCAAGAATGGGCAGCACCTCTCTCCTGCTGCTGATGTTGGGCTGGATGGGATGGCAAAGCAGAAACAGGGGGAAGCCGGCTGCTTCCAAAGGAGAAGCTCTGCAACAGCGATGTTGGGGTGATGGGGACCAGGACCCAAGTCAAGAAGCCTTCCCTTCCAAATGATGCAGGAAGCCAGAGGAATTTGCTGCATCTCCTGGCCCTGGAGAGGTGGAGCTGGTGCTGTCACTTCATGGTGCTTCTGCTTCATGCAGAGCAGAGAAACCTTTTACATTTGTAGAGTGAACATTTGTACCTGTCGTGCTGCCTCCTTGCTCTCGGCAGCGGGAGAGACCCTGCCCCGGCCAGGCAAGAGAACTTCTGCTGGTTTCTAAGGCAACCAGTACATCCATTCTGACACATTTCATGAGGCAGAAAGAAATTAAGCCTGCAGCCCAACTCCTGTTTTTTCCACATCTAGGGAGTAGAAGGTCTCCATCTGTTGCCCCATCTTGTTGAGAGGCATCCCTGCCCATGACAGGGAGGTTGGATTAAATGATCTCTAAGGTCCCTTCCAGCCTAGGCCAGTCTACAATTCTAAGGTCGTGCAACAGTGTGTGTGCACACATGTTCGTCTCTGTTGCCTGAGCATCGTCAGGAGACCACTGCACGTGTGTGCAACAGGGTCCTGAAGATGGTCGAGGCAGAGGAGAAAGGAAGTATACTGAAAATAGGCATTAAGAGTTAAAAAGCAAACTGAAATGAAGTTTTGGGGCATGTGCACAGACATATTATCACATACAGCATGTCGATATGAACAGAGAGCATTGCTCTCTCTGTAACGAGGGAAATCCCATGTCGAGCGTGGGGCTCCTGAGCTGAGTTTAGTTGTTTGACTCTGCTTTGGCAGTTGACTGCAGGCAGAAGCATTTAAGTTTTGTATACCAAACCTTAAATGACTCAATGACCCTATTAAAACCAAAAGATTTTGGTTTAACAAAACACTATTCAAAATAAGAGACCTAAGGTGACCTTTCATCCCATCATTTTGCCTTCTTATGCAAGCAGTGAGTTTCCTGCGTGGCTGGAAAGAAAGAGCTTTTATCCTTTTCCATGGTCACCCCGTTGTTGTGTGCATCATGCCCTGATGGCAAATGCTGCAGGAGCTCACAAGTGGTCACCTTCCAATGTCACAAGGCAGCTTTTGGTGGAGCCTATGGGTAAGGGACACGTGTGTGACAGAGTGTGACATCTGGAGTGAGAACCAGTGATGCGGCATGGTCGGCATCAGGTCGGAACTGGCTCTGCCAAGGGCTGGTTGAGCTCTCTGGGCTGTGCGATGCTGGGGCAGGTCACCAGGCTGAAACCTTGGATTGATTGTACTGTTGTACCTTGAATAAAGGTTGAAGGAAAAGTTTTATACCATATGAAATGAGTATTGATTTCCTGAAGGCAACTGGGAATTGCACTATGGCTACACTTTCTTTTACTGAGATAATGTCACTCTTTTTCCTGTTTTTTCTTTCTTTTTTTTTCTTTTTCTTTTTTAAAGGGCCATGACATTTCGTTAAGCAACCTCTCTGCAGTCTTCAGTGGATGATTGGCTGGCTTTCCTGCTTTGTGAGTGATTGAAACATGAGTATGATTTTAATATTTGCTGTTGCACCACCCATCAGTTCCATGCCTTTAAGATTTCATTAACTTTAATGATACAATAAAAACCCCACAACCTAAGTGTAGTAAGGCAGTGATGATAGAAAGGGAGGAACTCAAAGCGACTCAGAGCACTCCTGTTGTTAATATACTCCATGTGAGATCTTGTATTTAATTCTGAAAGCAAAGTTGCAAGATTCGTTTTATTCATTCTGGTACCTCAGAGACCAGTATTACAGAACTGTGTGTGCAAACCTCTCTGCATGGGGATAATTTTCTTTTTCACTTGCTACACTTTTATACTCTTACATAATAGATGCGTATGTCAATAAGCAAATATCTGGCTGAGAAGATCAAATGCCTGTGATTGAGCTCTTGCAGAAAACGCTCGTGTAGATAGCATGGCTTTATGTCTTGGAAAAGACAAGACAGGCATCAGAAGTGAATGCAATATATTAATTAAGAGCTGTGGAGCCCTGGCTTACCCCCTCCACCCCTCAACTTTTAACCAGCAGTGATACTTCTGATACATAACCTCAGCTTGGCATGGCACAAATGCTGACTTCTTCAATACATGGTTTATTCATCAGTCCAAGGTGACTATGAAGTTATTGCATACTCTCAAACACTTCTTGCAGATAAAGTTTTGCCATTACTGAAATTTAACACTTAATACAGCCTTGTCTTGAAATTGTCTGGCCCTGCCACAAAAGCGTCACAGCTGTCCTTTACTGTGACCATTCTGTAAAGATGATGATGATCTGTAATTTATTTTTGCAACAGAATTACTCACTCACTGTGAGTGGGGAGTATGATTTTGCAAGGCTGATTTAACTTGTTTTCTTGTTTCAAGGACAGATGTAATCCTTTATTTACAAAGTAATTACATGGTCCTTCATGTGTAATACTTAGTCTGTTTGTGGAAGCTATTCATCATATAATTAAACAAATGGATACCCTTTACAACTTCTTCTAACAAGTAAAGACTCCTCCACATTTGTGCGGGACTAAATACAGCTTTATCCAAATCGCAGATGCTGGTTAAAGTGACCAACAGTTTTGCTACCTTATAATTGTGTATTCCTTCCATTGCTTTTCCTTGAAATTAATTCAGGTACATGAGTGTTTAGCTAGACTTTGGGCTTTTTTTCACTAACTAGCGTGCTGAGGAGGGTTATGTGTGAAACCAAGGGTTAGAAAATAATAATTCTGCAACCTCCTAAAGTGCCCACATCATTCATGTCTGTCCTGTAATGCCCAAAGCCTTTGCCAACTGTTTAGAGCATTTAAAATAATGATAATGATTTTTCATTCATTTAGAAAAAGAGAGGGAGGAAATGGAGGAGAGAAACTGAAGTGACCTTTTGTGGTGAGCAGAAATGTGCCAATATTGAAACACAATTATCTGAAATGCCTGTGGGTACCAGCTTCCTGTTGATAACCTGTGGTGCTAATTACCTGCAAGAATTCAGGGCAGATATTTGTGACTTGAATTAATTGGCTTTCGGGAAAGACGGTTATTGCAGAGGCTACCGAGAGGAAGTTGTACGGATGGAAAGATGGAAAAGATGCTCGTGATGATGGTTGGACTTTTTGGTTCTGGTTTCCACTGTTCTCTTCTATAGGTGCGGTTGTGCCACAGCCCGAGTGCCTCAGCCAATCTGTGAGATACCGTGTTTTATCACACTCCTTTAACCTTCTCAGTGATTAGAAATGTGATTTGGTAGCTTTTCCACCTCTTTGTCCCTCTACAGCCTTGCAGACCTGTGGGGCAGAAGCAAGGTGGCCAGTTAATCAAAAGACAATGTACTGAAAAGGTCAAAACGGTGGAGCAGACTCAATATATTTTTCTAGAATGGGAAGCATTAATATTCTGTGTCTTCATAGACCACAGTGTAATGTCAAGGACTGCAACATCTGAGCAGAAAATAGAAAAAAGGCAATAGATTCCCTTGACAAAGCTTTTAATTAAAATGAATAATGATACAAAACTAACTAGTGGGGTTTTTGCATCTCTCCTTTTGGAAGATACATGGAGTTCTGTGAAATGGCTTGGAGGAGGCTTCGTTTGCGAAAATTTGAATGATTTGTGCAGTGCATAAAATTGGCAGCTTTGCTTTTGGAGTAAAAAGTGCCCAAATGCCCATTGATTTGAGCAGAGGCAGGACGGCATCGCTTCTGTGCCACAGGGTGCCCGTGGCAATTCTGTGCCTAAGCCTTCCTTGCTTGTCTTCTGCAGCAGAGCTAATTTGCGCATCTCCTGGTGAAGAAGTAAATTGGCATTACATTTTAAAAGAGATTAGGTGGGATCAGGTGTTTCAAAGAGCTTGGTACCTACCAGGGTGTTAAAAAGCCAGCAGGCTTTTGTGAGGGCTTAAATCCTGCTGCCTCTGAGCATCTGGCCAGCCTGGTTACTTCCATGTAGCCACTGAACCACTGAAGATGTACTTTTAGCTTCAGAAACACTTTCCTAGCCCTCTGCTCAGCCCCCTGGGAGGACACCTCCCTACATGGTGACATGCGGGCACCTCACTAGGAACCTCTTGCTTCTTACTGAGGGCAACCTGAGCATGACCTAAGCAGTACTCCCGAGGTCACACAATTAAACAAAGCCAGGGCCGAGCTGAGGCAGTGCTGACACCTCTTTCTGCTCTAAAAAAAGGTGTGTTTTGGGTCCTGCTCCCCTGGTGAGGCCCCTCTCCCTGTGCAGGGCTGTAGCTGGGCCAGCAGTGCTCAGCACTGGCCTTTTCTTCTGCCCTGGTGACAGATGTTCCTCACAGACACGTCATAACGTGGTTTTTTTGACTCCCTCTCTCCTTTTCAGGGTGTCTTTTTATTGATTAGTCCAGGCAGGTAAATCTGAGCCTAAAGTAATTACCTTCTCTTTATTTCATAAGGTCCCTGGGCCCAATAGATTTTAATGACTTTCCTCCCCTTTAATGGATATCAAATGACTCCTCGCGACGTCCATCATTTCTCCTTGGTGACACCGGTGGCTGGTTACAGCTGGTTCAGACAATTCTGGGCAAACAGGTTTTTAAAGATAATTAACATTCAAAGAGGTCAGTTATCCTTGCAGGTCTGCATTCTGATGTTCAGCTGCGAGCCAGAGAGTTTAGCTACCCTTTATTATAAACACTGAACTGAAAACCCTAAGCACAGGCAAATCCATTTGTAATAATCCCACACAGGTAAGGCTTTTGCTGCACAGCGTATGAATATTGAGCTTTTAATTTATTTTTTTTCTCACTTCTTCTAGCAGCAAACTGCTCAGCTATTTCAATTCCTGTAAAATGTTTACAAATATCAGCTTCTCCTGCTGCCTGCCTACCTCAGCTCTCGTCTCCTCAGTGGCACATTTGCAGTTCTGTGTCCCCTGAGAGCATCAATGAACACTTAATTAGGACTTTTGGAGCCCTAACTTGTGAATCTTCTCCCTTATTCATCTTGGCCTGCCTCCACACTCTTTTCACACTGAAGAGCACTTGCTCCTGCCCTGCACATGTGTCAGCCCCAGCTTGGCTCCTTCCAGCTGTGATTTATGGGGAACATGTACTCAAAGGAAATGTTTCCAAAGGTCACATGGAAAGAGTTATTGCAGCTTGTCAGGATAAGCAATAGTTAATGCAGTATATACACAAGCTTTCTTGTTTCTGTATATATTTATATATACACATATATATTTATATATACATGTGTATATATATTTATATATACACATATATTCACAAGCATATGGATATATAAGCATGAGAAACGAGCACTGGAACAGCAAGATATGTGAGATGCATGGGTGCTTTCCTGAGCTGGAGCTGTTGTGAGGGAAGTTGTGCATGTTCTTGTGATCCAGTTTCTTTACCAGAATATATTTAAGGAATTGCAAGGCCTAAAGATGGTGATTAGATGGTAGGGTAGTTTTGCAGATGCTGTCTTTCTATTTTGGCTGAAGCAGTTGGCTTGGTCTTTTTTATTGCATTTTAAAATGAGATTGAGACAGATAAAGATTTAATCCAAATTGCTGAGGTGAAAGAGTCCCAAGGCTAACTGTATGGACAAAGCATCTTTCTCAGAGAATGACTATTTGTACAATTATGCAGCTGACCCAGATAAAAGTGCCCATTAGAAAGTGCAATGGAAGCACTTTCTGAATGCTTGCCTTCCTACAAGCTGAACCTGAACTGGGATTTTTCTTTCTTGAGAAAGCTGTGTCTGAAAACAAATGGGATTTTGCTCTTGATGCAAGGGTAGCTCGTTAATATTGAGCTTCTGTGCTTTATTATTCCAGCGTTACACATCTATCTGACAGGTATTTGCCAAAGTAGACTTCTCTGTGGGCAAGGAAAACAAAGAGAAAATGTAATTGTCCACAACAGTCGTGAGTTCTGGCCAACGGTTAAATATCACCTTGTCTGCTGTATCTTTGATTTTCTTACTTTTCAGCCTGTGCTTCGCTTTGCACAAAACTTCTTAGTTCTCATGATTCTGCATCCACAGGCAGAACGGCATGAGGCAACTGTGGTGGCTTCAGCAGAGGCGTCTTAGGGATATGAAATCCTGCAGAGGCAATGAGTGCATAAGGCACGAGCAATGTGGTGACAGTCAGGTGGCTGTTATCGTGATGGTTAACACCTCAGTTTCTGAGCTGGATAGTTAATGCGTGAGCTGACAGATACAGAAGTGAAAAAACGAGGGGAAAAAGGTTTTCAAGCTCAAGATGCCACTTAGCTCTTCGACTTGTGTCACTTCTGAGAAAATGAAGCCCAGGTCCTGACCCCACCACGGGTCTTGACACCCAAAGACCTTCAGTTCTCCCCCAGCCTGCTGCTGGCCATGGCTGTGGCAACTTTTTCGAGGGGAGGTTGTAAAGAGACACAGCCTCTCCAGGAGCTACATGAATTGCAGGGTTGCAGAGGGGAGGGCTCAAGGGGTTTCAATTTTAGGGCTTCCAGGTGGTCCCAGCAATTGTGAGCGTTGCAGATTGAGGGATGGTCACTTGAAAAACAGATGTGGAATTTGTTTTATTTCACAAGACTGCCTGCGTTCACAGATTCGTTCAATTTCAGCCCATTTGTACATGCTGTCTTTATTTAATCTACTGCTAGAGGTAATCATTCAAATCTGCTCAAATGGCACTGGTGACTTTGGGAATGTCACAGCCGGCACCCGCCTGGACACTGTTGGACAATATGTTACAGCAGGAGTAGGTGTCAGTTCTCCAGTTTCGTTACTGCTGATGGTTATTACTGTCTTCTGGAAATCTCCCTCCCACTGATGGCTAATCAATGAGCTTGGCATCGCTCCGAAAGAAGTTGTAGGTCAGTAGTAAAGCTGCAATAATTAGCAAGTTTGCCTTTTGCGCCAAATATTGCAGCATATTTCCCCACCTCCTCCCCAAATAGTCTGCTTATTGAATTGTTACTTTTTTGACACTAACAGATGGTTCCTAGTGGCTGGCATCTGCAAAATTTGGGAACAGATTGATGAAATTGGTAATGACCAGTTTCTGCAACAGATGGCTTATAGACAGATTTCTGTGTAAACTGACAATGTTGCATTTAAAGAGAAGTTTCCAATGAACCCACACGTTACAGCTATGATTACAACATTATTTAGACCCTGAAAAATGGATCTAAGCTTAGCATAAGCACTATGTAGTGTCTAAGACAAAGGTTAAGAAAGATTGATTAGACAATTAGCATCGCTTTATTAGCCTTTCACCACATCTGCACGATGTTCTTGCATAAACAGTCCCTGCCTAAAATTGCAGTGACGATGTTTTAATATTTATTATGCAGATAGGAGAGAACTCCATTTATTTTATAAAATATAGTTGCCTCAGATTTGCAAACCCTGTCTGACAGAAAATTATACACAGCAAAACCCCGATATAGCAAGAGCGAGCCCCATGCTGTGGTGGGATGGAAGCATGTTGAGTGCAGCCATGGCTTTTCAAGCCCCACTTTTCATGCCTCACGTTGCAGTGTGAGCCTGGAGCATTGCTGCGGCCGCAGAATTGTGATGCAGTGGTACCATCACTTTAACAAGGGATTTTGTGGCTTCCTTGACATGAGTCCAGGTTTGCAGCACCTTGGCAGCCGCAGGCATCTGAGATGGGGCTCCTGGTGCTTGCTGAGTCCCCTGGCAGCTCTGAGCAGTGCAATCCCAGGCTGGGGTTGCTCCTGGGTTTGACGGTGTCATTGCACATCCTGTGCCAGAGCGAAAGTTCTTTTGCTTTGCTTGCCCATGCCTTGGGTAAGGACTGAAGATTTACATCAACCTTGCCTTTGTAACTGTCTTGTTGGACTGTCACCCGTGCCTTAGCTGGCCACAGAAAGTGGCTTTGGGCAGTCTGTTGGCTAAAGTATGTGCCTGAGTCCAAGAGCGGAGTGGCTGAGGCAGGGGGAGTGCTGCTGTGCTGCCCAGCACTGCTCCACGGCTCTTGCCACCTAACATCAGCGAGTTCATAACAGTGACATCTGCAA
>NW_009693915.1:252721-289504 GCF_000703405.1 Apaloderma vittatum | reverse complement strand
ATGCCTAGCACACCTTCACTTGTGTTGCGTGTCTTCTTCACATTGCTTTATTCTCCCCCCAAACTGCCTGGGCTTTTGCCATCCTCCCGTGCCTTGTTTGCCCATCATTGCAACAACTTCCTAGAGCATCTCTGCTGGCACACGCCACTTCCTTGAGATGTTTTCCAGCGAGACGGCCGCCTCTGTTGCTTTTCTTCAGAGCACTTGGCACAGTGATCAAAGCATTAATGAGCTACAGTCCCTCCCTGCTAAAACACAGGGCACGGGGCCAGCATGTGGGTGACCTTTGGGTTAGCAGAGTATCTCTGGAGTAAAGGCTGGACAGTCTGCCATCGATAGAGCCGTGACTGCTGGTGCATCCATCACAGGCTCCCAAGCCATCAGAAAACCCACGGCATAAAGGACGTTAAGCAAGAGCTGTATGAGGACTCAGACTTGCTTGGCACTGTTTTTTTCCTATCATGATCAAGGACTCTTGACACTGTGAAGCAAATTATTCAAAACTTGCCTGGACATCTTAATTTGTGCTGAAACTCTCAGAGGTCAGCAGTGCTGGAGCTGTGAGGCTGGTCAATGAAGATGTATGTAGTGTGCACTCCTCATAAATTCACCTGCCTGAAAATGTCCCAGCAGGGTTGTCTTGGTTAGACAGGGACAACTCTCCAGAAGGACCATATTTGCATCTTTACTGGTAAAGCTGCTGATTACTACCCTGGCATTATTTTTCGAGCAATGAGAGAGGCAAGATATCATAGAGGGTACCACGGTATAAGAAATAAAGCTTTTTGTTGGCACAATTGGCATCATGGGATGGTTTTGTTTGTTTCCTGCAACTATTGTATTTTTAAATCCAGCACTCTTCCTGTAGGCAAAATTGAAATGATTTAACTAAAATGAGTGTAAGAATGAACAGAACTGTAGCAAAATTCCTTAGGGAATACCAGTTTAACTGAAATCAGATCCTCTGGTTGCACTGGACAAACAGACTTTAACACTGAGCTGCATGAATTCAGCAGGTAGTCCTGGAAATACGTGTTTTGTTGGTGTCTTGCAATGCTGAAATGCAGCTACTTAAAACCCCCTGAGATCTCTACCCTGCAGAATTGCATGCCTATAGTGTTTTTCCCGAGAGACTTTTTTTTTTTTTAAAGTGGTCCTTCTTACTTTGCTTCCTTTTAAACTAAAAAATGTGGTTTTGGTTTTGTTTTTTTTTTAAATGGCTGCAGAGGTACAGGTTTTAGTGATGGTAGTAGAGTCTTGCAGGAGGAACAGCTTCAAAGCTACCTTTTTTTTCTGAACGGCAGCTTCTCAGAGCCACTTTTTCTAAAATATTCTCAGCTCTGGTTCTGATAGAGATATTGTGATTGATGTGCAATTTTCATTGGGTTTGAGTAAATCTGAGGATTTGATATCAATCTGAAATTGCATTGGTAAACATGGAATTGAATTTGGCTGCAACTATTTGCATCTAGTATCAGATTGTGGAAAATAGTTGTCTGCCACAGAAAGTTAAGTATTAGAATTTTTGAAGACCTTTAATCCCTTTTGTTCTTATTTTCTTTCTTTTATATGAGGTTCCTTCTGTGCAGAAGAACAAAACCCTTGTGCAATACAAATGCATCAAAATGCTAAGGTTAGTTTATTTCCATAAATGCCACTTTCACTGGCTTCCCTAGATTATTCTCAGTCCAAATCACTGTTGCTTGAATGTGTGGTGCTTATAATAATTCAAAAGCTATTATGGCTTCTGCTCCAAGGGATGATCTACTTCTGTAGCGATGCCTAGAGAAATGTTCTGCTTCCTAATTGTTGCTCAAAGGCAGCTAATTTGCCCTTTTTCTGGTGTCAGGAAAAATGAGGCATGCTAGCTTTATTTTTTATTTATCAGGATTGTTTGGTCTAGGCAGAGTGAGGGAGATGGGGGCAGATAGTATGAATTAAGGCATCTGCAGGCCCTTCTTAGCTTCAGGCTTCTCCCCCAGCATCTCTCTGACATTGTTGGGGACATTTGAGTCCCTCTTGCAGGAAAAGAAAGGCTGGGGCCATTTCTGCCCTTGCTTCTTGCAAGACTACTCAGATCATAGACTCACAGAATGGTTTGTGTTGGAAGGGACCTTAAAGATCATCCCTGCCATGGGCAGGGACACATCCCACCAGACCAGGTTGCTCAAAGTCCTGTCCAACCTGGCCTTGAACATTGCCAGGGAGGAGGCTTCCACAACTTCTCTGGGCAATTTAAGTGCCTCACCACCCTCACAGTGAGGAATTTCTCCCTAAGATCTAATCTAAGTCTACCCTCTAATGGTCTAAAACCGTTACCTCATGTCTCATCACTACATTCCCTGGTAATGAGTCCCTCCCCGAGTCAGCTGGTAGCTTGGGTTTGGGCTTGCAGACATGTTCACATCAGGGTCCATCCTCCTGAGCTTGAGAAGGTCCCTTCCTGAGACTGAGTTTATTCCTATTACTCTGCTTTCTCATGGTTTCTGGCTTCCCATACACTCAGGAAGGTGTTTTCAGTACTCACCTACCCTTGGCGGTGCTGCCTGGGATGTATTCCTGGCACTGAAGATAAATCTCTTTCCAGTCTATTATCTTTTTGATCAAGCATTAAGGAAGCTTTGTTTTATCAGAGCTACTATGAATCTTCGCATGTCCCTGTTACTGATCAAACGCGGCAGTTCTGGTGAGGGATCTGCACATAATCACCACGTAATGAGGAGATGTGTTGTGCCAGCTCCTAACGAGGCAGCTTATTCTCCAGTTTGTTGAAGGCAAAATAATTCCATACAGGGATAAACTGGAAACCAACTAAGATACTGTTTGTTTTTTTTTTTTTCACTTGTAAAAATGGGAGAAGATATATGGGATTTTACATTGTTTATGAGACAATGATCTAACGTACAGGATTAAACACTGACTAAGGTGTGTCTTCTTCCTTTAAGTATCCCAATTCTTCTTTCTGCCCTTAGCAGATGACAGGCTCTCAGGATGGGAAAATCATGCCCAGAGCACTGGGAAACTTGGGCTGATTTTCAGGAAGAATGAGGGAACTTGTGGCAGTAATAATTTCCTGAAATAGGAATAAAACAAAAAAAAAAAAAGGAAAGAAGAAAAAAAGAAAAAAGAAAAAGACTTGCCTGGAGCATCACTGATGGTTGTAATGGCTTTGCACACTTGGGCTTTTCAAGAAAAATAGAGAGAGCAAAAAAAAAAAAGGCAGAGGTAGAACCATTACAGAAAATGTTCACAAGTAAGATGTTGGCTGAAAACTGTAGCTTATGCATAGTGTTAACGGGTACTTGTTCCACTGTCTGGTGACCACCTAGCTCTGGGTAGTGGTGAGTGGTTTCCGTCCGCTGATATGTTCAAATGAATTTTTAGGTGGGTGCGCCCTCTCTCAAATGTTCACACTCACGGGCAGGCCCACATGGTCGCTAATGCACAAAGAAGGTTTGAACCATAGTAAAATATCAACAAAAAATTGCATAAAATCTACCGCAGAAGAAATTTGGGCTTCAATAAAAACTTGAGGTATGCTGCTGTAATGAGTATTGAACTGAATCCTGGGCTCCTAATAGATGCCTTAAGAGAGAGCCTAGTAAAAAGGCAGCCGGTTCCTGTTACTTTTAGCAGATTTCAGGGACTGCTTTCTGGCTATTGCAACTAATAACAAAAATAAAATATTCATTCTATTTTCCTATTTACTTTTTCTAACCTACTGAGTCCCTAGAGCACTGTGGAATTGAAGTGCATCCCTGATTGATAGCAGCAAGAAAGCAACTGAAATTAATTTTTAAATTGCTCTAAGATTTATAATTTTTTTTTTTAAAAAGTAGTAAGGAGCATTGTTTCTTGTTAGTGAAGGAATTTATGGCTTTGATATGTAAATAATAAGTAGCAGCCCAGCAAAATAGAATAGGTCTCAATAGGAGGCTTGCCTAGATTTGGCTGCAGGCTGAGGTCCCAGGCAGATCTCAGTAATGCCACATGGGCAAGGGTTTTAGGGACAAATCTTGGGGGAAAAGCCAGCATTGTACAGTACATTTCACTAGAACAGATGTTCCAGCACAGGTTCAGGAGACATTAAATGAGAGACAGCTTTCCAGCATTTATTAGCATCATGCTGATTTCTTTCCGCCTCTGTAATGGTCTGGGTAGGTACCAGATATCTCCTGGGATGTTATAGAAAATGTGTTCACATTCTGAGTCAAAAAGACTCAGGTAATAACAAATTATTCTGGTGATTCTGATTTCTGTTTTTCATATGCTGCTGCCATGCAGCTTCTGAAGGAAAAAAGGCACTTTTTTTCTCTCCGTGCCTGTGACGTGCATAATCAATCAATGTTATTGGCTGCAATTCTAGTGTCTCAGAAAAGGATTTTCTTTTGATCTGTTAGGGCAGTGGTACTTAATTAGCAATTGAAGGGAATTTACTGATGAGTAGCAGCTATTTTATATATATGTATATGCATGTGTTGGCTCACCTACCTGCTTTAGTTTCTGTGCCCTTCACCCTCTTCTGCTCCCCGTGTTCTGTTGCTGCCCCGTGCAGTTTATATATATATATAAATATATATAATTTTACTGTTTCACCTCCATCATTTTTTCTCTTCCTTCAGCACTGCCCTCCCTTATCTCTCCCCACTTGCGTCATGGGTTTATTTGGTTTATGTATATATATATATATTACTGTTTTGGCTCCATCTTTTTGTCTCTTGGGACTGCATTTAGTACCATCTTGCTGCTCTCTTTTTGTGTTCCCTACGTCCTGAAGTGCTCAGTATATCACTAAATATCATCCTGTCACATGTTACCGTACCCATTTACCGCTGCCATTGCTTCAGGCTGTGGCTCTGCCTAAACAAGCCGGTGGCTAAATTACCCGGGGTCTCACATCCCACCTCCTGTCATCCAAGGGCCGTGCAACAAGTCATGTTTTCCCTGGACATGGAACAATCTTTTTCCATTACGGGCTGTGGGACAATAAAAGAGATGCTTACAGCAGAGTGGGCTTAAAGTGACAGAAAACCAGGAGTGATTTACTCTCTCTATCTACTTTTATTTATATCTTGTGGCTTCTCTTCAGGGAAGGGGGGAAATGAGTGTTTTGACTTTCCATTTCTAGATTATGGAGAGGAGGCTCAAAACCAAGTTTTGACTTGATGATCCCATGACCTGAAATAACGTGACAAGAAGAGCAAAATTGCCCTTTAAAAATGTGTGCAGGTGTCACCGGGACTAAATTGGGCACAGAAATTGATTTCATGGTATTTGCCTCCTACATCGAGGTAGTGGCCTGAGCAACTTATTTAGATTGTCAGTAATTTGGGGCACCTACATCTCTCCCCAGACTTGCAAAGTGCTGAGTGTATTTTGTACGCAGCAGCCGTACAGCCTCAGTTCTTGGCGACCAAGTGCTGCTGCTGCCCACAACCAGCAGCGTTATTGAAACAGGACAAAAATGGGTGCTCACCATTCACGCAATTTGCATCAGTGTGCCCATTTTCAAAGAAACCAAAGATTCATGAAAAAAAAAAACTTTTTAGACATTTTCAGGTGGAAATAGGAATTTTTGTACTGTAACAGTCAGAGGTTCAGACCTGGCGTCTAGGCGATGGGTGGCATCTCTCCAGCCCTGGGACAGCTTTTTGGTACCCTTGCATGTGCTTGGGAGAGCACCCAGCAAGGGGTTGTCCTGGGGCAGCGTTTGTCCCCTTGTTTCTGCTTCACACTGGGCTGAAGGCACTAGGGAATTCTTGCTTTTGCTCTTTGCTCTGTGTTTAATGAAAATGTTTGGAAAAAGAACAGGTTTAGTCAATGTTTTGAACTGACAAGAAAGAAATCAGGTTTTACAGCTCTGGAATTCTCCCAATTTCTTTGTTCTTTGGACTGTCTTAATTGGAATTGGTTTTCCCTATATGGATACTATTTCCCATTTTACCATGCTGAATAATGCGCCAAAGCCTTCTGAAGTATTTAGTAGCAAAAAGGAGGAAAATGGTATCAGCAAGCTCTCTATAACAAGGTGATGGAGCTGCACCTTCCTGTGTGACACCTCTTTTGTCATGGTTCAGGGCAGTGGGACCATCTCCTGCTCACTAAAAGCTCTCGTATTGGTTTTTGTGTGCCCAAACTCCTGGGCATGGTCTGCTCGTTGATGTTCCTTGTGCTGCTGGAGGAGGATTCTGCGCTTCCATGCCCTGCGTGGGCAGAGCTGGGAGGGTTTCCCAGTGATGTTGGTGTTCTCGTTTTGGAAATTTAACTGTGTTTCTACATCCAAAAGTGCTACACGTGGAGGGTGGGAAATAGCCTGGAGCATGGATCTACGTGCGGGGGGAGCAGGCTGAGGAGGGAGTGGAGACAAACAAAGAAGTTGCGTCACTACTTGGGCTGCTAACCTCCACGAGTCTTACACAAGCATCTTCTAATACCTTAACTTCCAAAACTACTTATTTTTCCTCTCTCGATCTCAAAAACTTATGTTATTTAATTGATTCGGAGATTCTGGGAAACAGAAATCATCATCATCAATCATACACTTCCTCTGCTTGCCTACCCGCTAGGTGATACTGAAGAAAAAAAAAGACATTAGCATTTTTCTGTGTAGTTACCTTGAAGCGCAGAGGATGTTTGTGCTGTGGTGTTATGGCAATCACAGGAGAGCAGCAACTTTAATTGTCAGGTTATCTATGAAATGTAGCACAACTTTCTTTGCAGCCTTTGATACCGTGGCAAATGTTATCTAGTGAATAGATTTTCTTAAGCAGATAAAATAGGTCATATGTTTTAAGTGGTAAAGGGTGTTTTCATCTGTTAAATGACTGAAAACAGGAAACACTATTTAAGAGGATTTTCATCATACAAACTGGATCCTAAACCCTTGCTCACATAATGAATTTATTGCTGCAACTGTAACAAAATCTTTTCTTTTTTCTCAGTTTACCATGGCAGGGTTTAAACAGCTATTTAGCATGGATGAGGATAAATCGGTGTTTGCTACTCACAAAATAGGTCAAATGTATTAAAAACCCCCTACTCTAATGTGACTTAATCACCAGATACTGAGTTTGCTGTACTAAATGCTCAGACTTCTTTGGGGGAACAGCATAGGAGTGAAGTGTTTTACGAAAATCTGCCTCACCCATGGTACCCACTGTAGTTAGTATACCTGGCTGCAGATACTTACATGTTTGTCCTTCCTGCATGGCCTAGAAAAGCTTTCTTCTCTTCCTGAAATAAAATACCTGGGGCAGAAACGGATACGATGTTGTTTGGGGTCAAAACCTGTGGCTCTCGCTGTACCTGGAGGTTTCACTGACGCAGCCAGGAGCTGCAGCACCTTCCCATGGGCACGTCCAGGGATGCACTTTAGCCAGGTCCTGAGTTCAGAGCACACAAAACAGCTCATTGACTCTACATAGAGCTGAAAAACCCTTGTGCAATAAAGGACATCACACCGTTGGTTCAAACAAGAGCTCGTGCGTGGCTCTGAAAATCACAGTCGGATGAACGAGCTGTATCACAGCACTTTCACCTGAATGTGCATGATGTTGTTACTTAAAAAGGAACTTTAGCTGTGGGGCGCTCATTTCTGGAAGTAGAGCAAATGTCCTAGGAGCAACTATTTGACCTCCACCTGAACTGCAGTGAAGTACTGAAGCTGTTTGCTGGATATCTGTTCTTGTTTTTTTGTTTGTTTTGAAGAACTCCAATTGAGACTTGAGTCATGTGGACGCGGTGATCGCACCCATCAACAGCACAGGCTCACCATCCCACCCCAGGAACACAGCTACAGGAACCTGCAGGTACGTAGAGCTGTAAGCTCTTGTTATCCAGGGAATTTGGGATTTTTCTGGCGCCTGCCCAGGGATGTGGATGGAGTGCTCCAGGGTGCGCTGCAGGGATGCTTTGCTGGATTTAGAAAGATGAGGTTGTCGAATGAGAAATTGTCTCCAAAAAGCCATCTCCTTTCTGTCTGTGACAACCTCCTTCTGTGTATGAGGCAGGCGGGTGAGAGGTCTTCACTCCTCGGCACGAGAGCAGTTTGCAAGGCACCTCACAGCAAAACCGAACCAGAAAATGGCATTTCTTCCCCATCAAAATCCCACAGCACAGTACCCAGAGCAGCTGTGGCTTTGCTCCATCCCACCCCTCTGCACCCAGGTGTGCTTGAACCTGCTTCAACCTTCTAACCTGTGCCTGTCTCTCCAGCAACACCCAAATTATGACCAGAATGGCACAAACAAGTTTGGCTCTTGGGGTCTGGGCTGTGCTCAGGACGTGGTGCTGGGAGGTCACAGGGGCGTGCTGAGATAAATGTGAGTTTGGCAATTAAATTTGAACCCCCCTTCACAGGTGTGAACATGAACAAATGGAACTGATGGAGTTTCCATTGCCTGCTAAAGGAAGCATGAAATAAATTATTTTATGTCCAAAGTTTGTAGTAAAGCCATGAGGGATTTCTAATTAGGGAGCTAATGTGCACTTTCCCAGTGATTAGGTAAACACATTTTTTTGTTATTTATAATAACTTCCATCACACGGATTCAACTAATTACAAAAACGTCCCTTGTAGAAACCATTTACAATTTTAATTCCAATTATTTTTTGATAATTCAGAATCATTTTTCCTACTATTCATCAGAAAGTTAATCCATTCATTACCACAGTGAACGGCTGATTTGAAACCAACCATGAATTACAAAGTCAGACTGAAGGTGAAAAACAGGATTTTGCTGTGCAGAAAGTTGGGGAGGGAGGGAAAATAACCGTAACCCCCCCCAATAACACATTGCTGAAAATGAGGAATCATTTACAGAGCTAAAGAAGAAATGCAGCATTACATTTGCAGCTTGAACGCTCCCACGTTGATGAGCCCTTTTGTCATGTCACTAGGACATGTGTTTGCCCAAAATATCCTCTGTGAAATCTCTGCAGCCTGAGGAAGCTTGTTCAGTGGGCATCAACCACCTCCCCGTAACAGCAAATCCCCACCGACTCACGTGAGGGCTGAATGAATCCAGCCACGAAGAAGAGCTGAGGTTTGTATCTGAAAACACAGGGTGCAGTGAGGATCCTCACTGAGGATCCTGTGAGTTCCTCACAGGACATGCAGGGCAGGAGATCACGCTGGCTGTTTCCCTGATGAAAGAGAAATGCTTTTTATTTAGTTGTTTTTTTTAAGGAAAGCAGCCGTGGTGGGAGAGAACCCTGAGGATGGGGCTTGTTGCCATTGCACCCCGGAGACGTACCCTGACTCCTGCATTAGTCTGTTGGGAACGGTAGCTGTGTCTCATGTGATAGTTTTGCCTTTGAAACCATCAGTTTTAACTCAAAACATGAGGACCAAAGGTTCAAAGTGCCTTCATAAGCGCTGCAGGATGACAATGAATCTCCTGTGATTCCTCCTGATCCAAAAATTGCAGGTCAGGTCCTCCCGAAGTTATGTGCTGCACTGATTTACAGCCCTGGCCAAGGAGTAAACACATTTATTTTAACCTAAATGACTTTGTTTGTTTTTGGTTTTTTTTTTTTAATGTACCCAATCTAGGAATTGAACATCTCATCTGATGTCCCATTTGTAATTTTATTATACAAAGCTGTAAGACATACACATCTTTTTTTTTCCCCTGAAAAGTGATTATGCTCTTTGTTACATAGTCATATAAAATTCTAAAAAATTTGCTTCTGACTCCCAATTTTGTACACCAAACTCCAAATTTAGAGCCCTATAAAACTATTTTATTGAATTCAGTCTCAAAAGCTTTGATTTCTGTACATAAATACTGTAAGAAATGTGTTCTTACTATCTCTTACCTTCTCCAAATATTTATTTAGATACATTTTCCAGGATGCGATTTCAACCTTCAGAAACGAATTGCTGCCTAAAATGGGTTCGACAAGCCATGAAGGCAGCATTTAAGTCAGAAAATAAGAAATGTTTTAGTTTTGAAATATATCTTGCAAGGCAGCTGCATATCTTTTGAAGGTGCAAACTCAGAAGGTCCATCCCAGCCTGGGTTTGGGATGTTGAGTGATGTTTGGGAACCATCAGTCCCGACACCAGGGGACTGAGATGCCTTGGAAAGGGCTTTGCAAGGAGCAAGGCAGAGGCACCAAACTCATCCAGCTACCTTCACCTTGTGCTGACACACAAAATAGTTTAATGAACATCTAGTGTCTCACCCTCCCAGAACCCTTTCAAGCACGCCCATTCTTCTAGCTGGCTTTTCAAAAAATTGGTCTGGAGATAAGAGTCACATCTCCCTCTTACCAGTAGAGAGAAGTGCCCAATTAACTGGGGCTTTTGCTAAGAAAGAGCCTGATTTACTTTCATCAACCAACAGTCAGATACGCTTGCTGTAGACCTTTAACAGAAATCCTCCCGTGCAGCCTTGCTGGACAGAATAGATCGGATCATGGAAGCAAAGGGCTTCCAGGCTGTAGTGGTTTCGTGGCAGAAACCATGGAGGAAAACAGGTCTAGGGCTGCAGCAGAGAAACCTCAGCAGAGTTTCTCCTGAATATTAGGCCTCGGAATGCAAGGGTGAAAAGGTTTCCTTGGACTCTAGTCCGAAGGTGGCTTGCGAAGGGTTGGATAGCAGCTGGTCTGCACTTGCCAAGCTCTGGACCTGGGTAAGAGACCACTAAGAGAGCAAACACCAGCTAAGGTGTTTGTCATCTTTTCAGCTTTTTGGAGAGCCACTCTCCATAGGAAAGGCCAGTAAAATGAATCAACATGGTTAATGAGTCTTAGAGCAAAGCACGTTGGATGACCTCCTTGCAGGACGGTGGGAGGGTTTGTGCGTTTTGGCACGCATCTCTGAAGAGCTGATCCTCCTGTCTCACCAGCTTGAGCCTATACAGCTTCAAAAGCAAAAGTCAGACAGCAGAAAAAAACCGCACCTGACTGCTGTTAATAAGCAAAGGGACCAACGAGGCTGGAGCTGCACTTAAGAGCCCCACCTGAACTGGGAGCCTCTTTGTGACAGCACTTTGCTAGAAAAACTCCATTTGCTTCACAACCAAACCCAGCGATGGGCAGGCAGGGCTCTTTCATCTTCATCCTTGAGGATGATTACTCTGAAGGGAACACTGTGTCTGAGGTCTGCCAGAGACATCAAGGCTCAACAACCCTTTCAGCCTACTGGAGTTGCTGTATCAGCCTCCCAAGTGACCCAGCAACACTGTCTGGCAGGGAATTAGCACTGGGAGAGGATATATACTTTCTAAGAGTTTCTAATACTCCCCTGGGAGGAGGGAAACTGCACCAAGAGCTGAACCAATGTGGACTTGACGAGCAGGTCAGCAAATGCTGCCATGCAACATAAATATTGCATATATGAGTACAAGTGCCCATAGAAAAAAGAGCTTCACAACTTTTTGTTCTCTGCCCTAGAGACACTGTAGTCTTAAAATTCTCTGCAAACGTGAAAACAAATCATGCTGTCAAAAAATCATGCATTAGAAACAAATTATACTCTCTAAATGCATCTTGGCAATATAATTGATAAACTGTGAGTATGAGAAATAATTGAAAAAGTAAGGGGGGGACATGTGGGATAAATGACTAAAATAGGAAAGTAATGAACACGTGTAAATAAGAGCCACAAACAATAAATATAAATTGTGGTGTGACAAACTGTAAATAATCAGAGCATTTCAGGTCTGAAATGTGATCCCTCTTCAGGGAAAACTTGTGTTAGTAAATGTACAAGAGCCTTAGAGAAGAAAACAAGAAGAGACGAGGTTATCACAGCTCTTTGAAATGGCAGGCACGATGGATTAGCCCCTGGATTCATTACTCAAAATCTTCTCCAGCACTGTGGAAGTAAGACATGTTACCAGCCCACTTCCAAGCTCCACCCCAACCTACAAATGATCCTGGTAGCAGTGATGCTGCAGCCTTTCACACATCGCTATAGAGAGATGTAAATTTAAAAAAGGGATGCCATTTATCTTCCCTAATTTAGCCATTTAGAAGGAGCTTTTGAGGGCTAACTCTTGTGTCTTGATTCACTCCACTTTCCCCCTCCCACTGCAATGCCTCAGGAATTCTTGTGAAATAAATGGTCGTTCTCCTTAGCTTCTTCTGCAGATGCACGTGTCAAGGCAGTTTTTTTTGTCTGCCGTGTAGGATTTTAACCCATCTCTCTGTTTCCAGGTCCTAAATCCTTTCCAGATCCTCAGGATTAAATTCTCATCAAGACCAGCCTGTGCCAAGACCCTCCAATGCAAGTAGGACTGCAGCCTGAATTAGGGATGAGGCTCAGCCGTCGCTGCAGAGGTTGCGAAGCATCTGGAGCTCAGGCCTGAGGATGGACCAAGAGGTGCAGGAAGAGATCTGGGATGGATGAGGACTCGTGGATTTAGAGCCTCCTGGGTGACTCTTGGCTTCTGAAAACAAAGGTGAGGGATTACATCTGATGTTTTAGAACATGGCTGCTGTGTCTTAGGACATCTTTAACCCATTGCAGGAAGGTCCCTGCTCACCTGCCCTCCGTGGGTGGGCTAAATCCCTGAGTGTTTGGTGCAGTTACTGTCGGTTTCAGTCTAGTTATATCCAAGTGGGTTAGGACTGAGAAAACATTTCCTTAGTGGACAGATTTGAGGGGAAATACTGGCTGCTGACAGACAGAAGCTCATTTAGAAAGCCCTCTCAGGAGCAGTGTTTAAGGCAAAGATAGCACCCCTCCACCTTGCTGCTGGCTTGCAGATGGCATCACGTGGTAGAAATACATCACGTTCCAGTCTAGAGGTAATAGGAAGAAAAGAAATGACATTAAAATGCAAACTATTGTCGGTGGTTATTTCCATGGATAGTCCTCTTCCATTTAATAGCACAGAATCCATCATGTTATGCCTTATTTCAGCTGTGATTGCTCCCAAGAAAAGATGTAGGTCACATCGTGTTGAACGCAGTGCCTTTGAGAAGAGCTCACAGTGCAGTTTGCACATAGCAGCGGGAGGAGGGCTGCTTTGCCATTTTATTTTATAGCTGTGCTGGCACTCACACTTGGCCAAAAGCAGTAGGAGATGCCACTAACTAAAACTGGTGATGGGGCTGTGCCACCCCGCACAGTGCCAGGCTGGTGGAGTAAAGCAGGGGCGAGGCAACCATGGAGTTCACAGGGAGGTGCTGCTGGCGTTGTAGAAGGACAAAAAAAGGGGAGGAGTTTTGAAATTTGGGGGTCGAGGTAAAAGCAAGGTTCACTCACCAAATCATGCATCTCGAGAGCAGCCCAGGAGCCCCACTAAGTTACTTGCACCAGAGCCTGGAGGAGATGGAGCAGCCAAAACGTCCTGATTTTAATGTAACCCTACAAGCAATAGTTTGGGACATAGCCTTACTCTGGTTTAACAGGGTTTCATGAGACTCAATTAGCAAGGTTATTAATTAATCAATTATGTAAAACAGATGAGCAATCAGATATCCTGTTCTACAGCGATACAGCTCATTGTTAAAACTTAATTAACTCACAAGCTTGGGGACAATATAAAAAAAAAAAAAGAATGAAAAAACCCCAACTCTACAGAAGAATCAGTTGGGAGAGAACGATTTCAACTGAGGATGGAAACTGGGCTGGAGACCAGATGGGATGACAGCCCTGCTCTGAGAGGATATCAGAGTTATTCTGGGTAGTTTAACAACCAGCCTGATGTTTGCCTCTGCCACTCCAGCCAGCAGAGCCAAAGAGTGCTCTCTTGCTTGCCAAAATAAATTAAGATAATTCTGTCTGTGTAACTGAATAGTGCCCACTCCAATCTAGCTGATGCGGTAGATGACAAGGGAGGAGTTTAGCAGATGTATTTATTTGCATCCCGTTTCCTCTCACTATTGCAGCAGGAGAGAGGTGAGCTACAGTGTTAGTGGCACTAACAGCCACCAAAGCTCGTGGTAGGGGTTGGATCCTTACATGACTTGTACCAAAAGCGATGGGAATATTGATCTTCTGTAATAGCCCCTTGTAATCCAAAGTATTTCAATAGCCTACATTAATCTGTGAAAACCTACATCTTGTTACAGTCTCAAGTTTTATTTAATTTTACTTTAGGCTAGTAGTTATTTAGGTCAATTCCTTGCCAGTTGTGATAAATTGATATATTACCTGTGGTGGAGTAAAGCTGTGTCTGTATGCTTCTACCTGTACAGACTCTTACCTGAATATATTTGCATTAACTGGGTTTGTGATATTCAACACAGAAAAATCAGTGTCAAAACCTGCAAGTCTCTCAAAGCCTGCAAATAATTTTGGAGGTAATATGTTTCCAAAGTATAAAACCAATGTGTTTCTGGACCTTTCCTCTAACAATATGCTCTGGGGTCGATTTCCCCACATTTAAGGGCCAGATTGCAAATGTACTGGCTGGGAACGGCAGTAGAGTCATGCTCCAGCAATGATTTTTATTGAGTAACTATAGATGAGAAAAGGCAGTTACTACCTGGCAAAGACTCTGCATTTTAAGTTTTCTTTACAAACTCTCTTTCTGCCCAACCTTTTCGCGTGGCATTGCAGGAATTTATGGTGATACGTGAAAGAAGCTGATTCTCAAGACTAGTGGCTGCCAGACACTGTATTTCTCTCTAAATCTGTTGTCAACAGAGGGGTTCCTTGCACAGCTGCAGCTCGGAGCGTGGCTTCACAGACACTGAATGCACACTTTAGAGCTTTTTACATACCTCTGCCTCATTAGTGGCCTGATATAGTGCGGGCAAAAATCTCAATTTGCTTCTGGCCTTGCTCCTCCCTTCCTCCTGGAGCTCTACTGTGCAGTTTGTGGGGTTTTTAACCCTCGTTTTCAGGGATTCATTTCAAGCAGTTACCAGGTATTGCACACAGGGGACAGGGCCAGCTCGTAGCAGGGAGCTGCTTCTGCCATTTGTGGGTCCCGATGGGCTGATCCTGACCTGCTCACATCAGTGGGAATTTTTCCCCTGAAGAAAAGTAGGCTCTGCCCTGAGAGCAGCAGGTAGGACTGCTCTGTCCTCACTCAGTGGGTCGGTCCCTCTCACGCACGGTTTTCCTAAATCTCTTGACTTCACCGTTTTTTTCTTCTTTTTTCCAAGACTGCATAAAGCCTGCTCTTTGCTCTGCCTCCCCCACCCCCTCTGATGGTCTAGTTTCAAAGATGGGAGTGCTCAGCAAAGTCAAAAGCTTATTAATAGCTCTCTGCCTCTTTTTTAATCTATTCCAAAACCTGTACAGTGCACAAAGCTGTTGTGATGTGATTTTTTTTTTTAATATCTCACCATTTTGACTGTGAGCATTTAAGGAAAAAAAAATTAAAGTAATCATCAGTGAAGGCTGGAATGCTACTGTTTTATAGCACGTGTGGATCTTGCACAGTGGAGGTTTCACACAAACTGAGATTAGTCATTAGTATATCAGCAAGATAAGGAAAATATTTATATATTGGAAAATGGAGGGGGAAGAGATTTCTCTGTAAATGGAACAGAACTTTGTCTTGCATGGAACTTTGTCTTGCATGCTCCTTCCCACCCCCCAGCCTGGCAGATTTTCCTGCAGGATGCAAAGTACAACTTTTGGGTGTGGACGGACTCCACTGCCCTGCAGGTTTTACCTTGAGCCCAAAATGACTTTCTGCTAGTGCTGATGCTCCTCAGTATCACTTGGGAAGCATCTCAAGTATTCCCTGGCAGGGAGTTCCTGAAAATTAGTCCAAGATCCTCATCCAAAATGGAGGACAGCATCATAGAAAAGCAAAATATAAATCAATGCAGCTTATCAGGACATGACAGGTGGGACAAAATAATCTACTATGAGTATTTTAATATATGAAACCAAAGTACCAATTTACAGCATTTGGCCTAGTACCAGTTGTTACAGAAGAGCTTGGCATAGTACGGGTGATAAAACACCGGTTCAACCTTATATAATGCATGGAAGGAATTCCCAGAAGGGCAGATACGGAAATAGGAGAGTCTAAAGACAGCCGTGGTGATGGAAGGGACCTGCCAGTTTTCTGCAGAGCAGATTCTCAGAGATGATAGGGATGCTGGGCTAACTGGGCTTCAGTCCCTGTGCCCACGGTGAGCTCTCCCTCGCTCCTCCGAAACACTCTGGCACTTTTTTGGCTTTCACCAGCACTTATCAGGGCAGGTGACGTAACCATATGTGTGTATAAACATACATAAATACTCTGTGTGTGTGTGTGTGTGTGTATTCATATTTATATATATATACATATATAGGCAAGCACACACACATTATGATCATATATATAAATACACATATATACGTGTGTGTATTCATATTTATATATATATACACATATATAGGCAAGCACACACACATTATAATAATATATATAAATACACATATATATACACACACACATTTGTATACAGAAAAGAGGGTTGGGGGGCTGTGCATAGCTATGCAAGCGTAATACAAAACAAAGCGTGCAAGACACCTGCAATTTTGAATCTAGAAGGGATATTAAAAAAACCCCAACCCTACAACACACAAACCTCCAACCATTAACCCTTCCCAACAACTAAAATCTCATTTGCAACTCACACGCTCTTGAGCTTTGGATTTGGTTTGCTTGCCTTGCAGCCCTCAGTGCCACAATACCTGACATCTAGCACAGCTGGATCACTTAAACATGAAAGGTCAAACACTGCAAAGAGTTTCAGAGTGGTTTTGGAAAAGGAAAACGCATTTGTTCTCAGAGTCAGGTAGGGCAACATGCTGGAAGTAATGTGTGTTGCCCACAGTAAAAAATAAAGTAATGAGTCAGTCAGTTTGGGAGAAATTTAAGGCAGTTCTGACCCTAGATGATAGGATCCAGCCAATGGTGTATGGAAAGAGAGGTTATAAATGTATTCCTGAGGAGATAATTGCACAAATGATTGAAAAAAAAAGCTTAACGCTTTCATGGGGTACTTCAGTATTGCACATACAGATAAAAGGTGATGGAACATTTTTAACTCTGTAATTAGCACTGTAATAATGTTGGCTGTTTAAGTTAGCTAATAATATTAAAGAGGAGCTCTGATTTAATAACAGAGACACAAACCCAGGTATTGCTAAATGATGATGACTTCCTACCAGTTCTATTCAATAAAATTTTATCTTCATTTATACTGTAGATAATGTCCCCTGTAGAACGTAACTGTGTTTATACAGCTACCCTGGCTACTTGAAGAAGACACAGAAAACTATCACAGTTTGCAAACAGGTGAGGAAATAAAATGGAAATCTTGTCCTCTGCCCCAGCCCTGCTAGTTCCTTAAAAATCAATTTTGAAGTAATTTGAAAAGTTCTGATTTTGGTTTCAGTTTGGTTTCATTTGTGTTTTGAAAATACAGCTTTCCAGAGACATTAACATCACAGATTACTGGCATTGAAGAGAGGTATAAGGTATAACCCAAATATAAAAGGCCCTCCATCTCCATGCATGATTAAATGCTGACTCAAGGTACTGCAGAATTTTTGATCCCCGAAGTTTAATAAAATTCAGGACAGGCAATAAGAAGTCACAGACAAATTAAAATTTATTGAGACAGACAAAAATGCAACTATTTCAGACTACAGTTAAGCATTTACAGTTAACCAAAGGTAGCAAAATGCTCACATTCCACTTAATTCCTTATGGAAAAAGCATTCAGAATTTACTATGCAATTCTACCTACTATGATAGTCTACATCCACCTACAGTAGGGACATCAAACTGAAACACGGAATATTTGGATCTCTCCTTACAGATCTACACGTTTAACAGTGATGGACATCAACAGCATTGAGAAAAGTATAAAAAGACCAAAACCCACCTACTGTAGAAAGGGCTTCTTGATGTGTAGTAACTGTACAAAGCAGTCTATGTATTAAAGGAACTCCGAAGGCATACAGAAGGGACTGCAATAGAGGCCAACAAATGTAGGAAGCTAAGCGTGAGCGATCTGGTGGTCTGTACCAAGTGGTGACCTTAGGTCTATGTCATTTGCTGCTTGAGGGAGGGTGAAAAAAAATGCTACAAAACTCCTAATATCAAAATATTCCCATGCCAGAAATGTACACTGAGACTAGAAGACTAGGCTGGAGAGGCAAAGAGAAGCATTCACTAACAAACAGCGTTGTTTTAAATATAAACTTTACATTTTTAATATAAACTGTAGAATAAATATTAAATAAACACTTCAAATGGTTTAAATTAATAGTACAGAATAGCTTAAAAAAAGGCAAAGAAAAGGAAAAGGATTCTTTGTGTTCATAGCAAAGGCCAGTAATGACCCAAAAAACCCAACTGTGCTGATACCTGAACTCAGGGAGATTTTGATTTAACCACAGTAGTTAAAGGGACACCTTGAAATGTAAAGTAATACCTAACAGTATTTTGTAGTCTCTAATACAAAACAGAAAATGAGATTAAAAATTGGTTTGTGTTGCTAAAAAGAATGGAACAACTCTGATTTAGTTTTTCACAATGAGAAACTGTACGGAAGGTCAAGGTCTTGATGCAGATGGGAAGTCCTGCTTTTTTTTTAAAAAAAAAAAAGAATTAAAAAAAAAGGAAAAAGGAATTAAGACAAGAGTAAATTAAAAGCTTTTCAAAGCATGAAGAATGGAAGTGGCTTGATCTGGAAGAGCACTGGTTCTTGGTAGAATCACTGGTTTCTTTTAAGGAAATAAAACATTTTCTTAATGCATCTTCCCAAATCGGACACACATACAGATATATGTGTATAAATATCTATACAGACACACATCTATACACCTATGTATATATATAGGCCACGGATCTCCCACCACCGGAGGATGCCAGTGGGTCACAAAAGAACTTTGCTAAGTAGTAATATTTGGGAACATGCTCTTAAAGCAACCCATAGCCTGCACTGCCCTTCCAAGCCCCACAGCCTGCCCTGGTCCTGACCAGGCTGTGACACCGTGTGATTCCACACCACAGTCTTTAAACTCTCTTGTCGTCATAACCAACTGTTCTAGGGATTAAAATGGCATTTTTAATTTTTTTTTTTTTAATTTTTTTTTTTCCCACCCACCCAATGCTGGCCATGATTCAGAAGAACATTTGAACAACTGAAGCAGGTGACTGAACGATCGCCTGGCTGGGGTGTCTTACTGAATCCAAGCCAGCGGGCTTACACCAGGAGTGAGAGGGGATGCGTGTGCATGAGAGAGAGAGAGAGAGAGAGAGACACACACGTGTGTTTTTCGTGTGAAGAGAAACACGTTAAAAGAGCCCAGCCGAGGCATCTGTCCTCTTGCCTGGCTGTGCGGGGCACAGAGCTCTTTGACAGGCACCCACAGCACATTTGAATTGATGAGGCTGAGAGACAGTATTTGTTTCATAGTTTAAGCAAAAGATATAAAACCTGCCAGCTTTGATTTGGATTAATTGCAGGTGAGAGATTACAGGCAGGGGAGGATCAATGGCACTGAGAAAGTGAAGGTGGTAATGGCGTGGCTGCTCCTGTAAAAGTGAACGATGCCCACATCCACTTTCAAAAGCACATTTAAGAGATTCTGTTTAACCACTCTGCCTGTTTTCATGTTTCACAGAAGGGCTGCAGCCTTGAAACCTGGAGCTGCCTGTAAGGGCTTGGTTAGACTGGTGAGAAGAAGGGATTTGCTATGTGGCCTTTGAAGTAAGGCATAGTTCCAGGGTAAGCTGTAGCAAAAGGACACAGGACTGCAAGAAAAAAAAACCTGGTTGTGTGTGGAGAAGGCATCCAGTCAGGAGGATAAGCATAACGATTGATGGAGGAGCTCAGTTTTATATCAGAGTGGAAGAGCAACTCTGTGCCTTAGGCAAGTCCTGCACAGGACAGCGGAGCTAGACTCAGAGAGTATGGGTTTATTTTATAAAATACTAGAAGAAAACCAGCCACAATGTTTGAGAAGCTTCTGATAGTGTTCAGTTGCTTCTCACAAAATCATACTATTTAGGGAAAAAAGTGCTGGTTGTAGCTGTTCCTCTCACAAGTCAGCCTCATTTTCTATGAAAGTAGAAAGAGCATGTTTGTGAGGCTGGGCTCAAGCACAATGATTTTAAAATAAATTTTCAAAAGCTAAACCGAAGGGATTCAATGCAGGGCGGATCATAAGCCTTTTGCAAATGACTGTGATGGCAGATTTTTGGGAGGATGCTTTTACACATCCTTCTGCATTAATAACAATTATGCAGGCTTGCTCTTTGTTCTCAGGTCATTGATCTAGATAAATAGGGAATGAAAGGGGAGAAAACAACTGAGAGGAGACTGAGGACCTTAAAAAAATTAACTTCTTCAAACCAGCACTGTAGTGACTTTGTAACCAGACACGTTTTGACTCCATGTTATATCTGACACTGATTCAGAGGAAGAGAAAATTAGTTTTCTGAGTAACAAGCACATTTTTCATTCTGCAGACTAACTCGCAGGCAAATGACAGGCACTGCTAAAATACTTACAGCTGCATCCTAATTCAAGAGTGGGGTTAAGGTACCTCCCACTGTTTCTGAAAGCAGCAAAAAATAATAAAAGAGCACCACAGCACATTACTGCATCAGAGACCTGCGACGAGAAAGGACACAGCAAATAATTTAATGCTAATATGCTGTGACACAATTGAAGAACTATGAATATATGGGGAATTCCGAGGGAATCCCAGTTGGTATTTTAATGCTATTCTCTTTTATGTGTGTGCATTATGAAGGGGCTCATCACACTGAGCAAAAGGGTTATGCTTTTGAAATATGACCATCAAAATTTGCTTTTTTTTTTTTTAAAATAGGCCAAATAGATGTTAACTATTTAAATTAAAGAGATGACAGCTTATTATTTTTGACCGTTAGTGTCTTTCACAGCTTTGTAACTTTGGAATGAGGGATTGCCAAGAGTAGATGAAGAACAGGCAGATGCGAAGTGTGTGAGCGAACGAGTTCAGACAGCAGCTGAGGAACAGCTCTGGAGGTGGTTACGATGCCACAAATTCTCAAAACACTCTTTTCTCAAGCACAGGGAAAGGCAGATAGACTCTGCTCCCTGCCTGTAGGGCTTGGTCCATGAGAGCCTCAGGTTCTCAGCAACTTTTAAGATCAAGGCCATGCTCCTCAAGCAAATAAACAGTGCCACAGAGCTCATCTGTGCTCTGGTGGGAGCTTTGCCTTCAATGTGGGCTGGACTAAGCCTGTTGGATTCAGAGAATGTAAGGAAGAGAAAATCCTGCCCATGGGCTTCTTTCTGGATCAAACCCCTGGTGCTGCGCAGGGGTCATTATCCACAGAGACTTACTCTTTACTGGAACAGAACAAATACTGACTGGAAAATGAGGCACCTTCTTTACCTTCTTCATGAAAGAAAAAGAACTGTTTCTGATATGATCCAGGTAACAATTTATAACACAAATTCTCTAACATGAAAAGGGTGCCTAAGTCTTGTATTGGTTTGCTGAGCGCCTTCTGTGATTCATCTTTCACAGGATACATTTCATAATTGTGCAAGTGAGGATTAAGACATGAAATGGTTTTGAAACAAACCTCATTGCCCCTGTGGATAGAACAAAAATCCACCAAACCAACTGAACAAAAGCTGTATTCCGAACAGTCCTTGCTGGGGGGGAAAAAAAAAAAAAGAAAGGAAAAGAAGTTGTCTTCCAAATTAAATAGACTATAAAAAATGTAACTCAGTAGAGAGGGAATATTTGTGCCAGGTACTCTCAGATACAATTGCCAGAGATATGATGTGACTTGCAATATTGTGCAAAACGTGAGTCCTCATTATGATGGGCACTACCATATATAACCAATTTCATCATCCTTATCATCATCTTCATCTTCGTCATCTTCATTAGCTGCTCTTACATGAATCTTCAGTTTCCCTTCTTTATCTTTTCTTGTTTCTTCAGGTTCCTCTTCCAAATCATCCAACAATACAACAGATCCACCACTGCCAAAATCCCCTGATGTTTCTTGCTCTTCTTCTGAAACAGGTGAGCAGGAAAGGTCATTCTCTCACATGACAACGAGCCCTCATTCATCACTACCCTTGTCATTCAAGCCACTGCCATTTGCAATGTTTTAAAATTCACTGCTTCACCCAGTCATGAAACAACCTGTAAATTTCAATTTTTAGCCTGACCTGAGATAAACACATACCAATTTACTCTGAAAAATTTGCATAAAAGGCTGTGCACCACCCTCCTCCTCGAGACTCAACTGGAGAGTCTCAGTTCAAATGCATGCAGGCCACAAAATCACTACTTGCCTGTAAATACTTTCATCCCTTCACAACTCTGTAAACCAGGCCAAAAATGTCCCACAAACTGATTTTATTGAGTGCAACAACCACGGTCTGCAAATGTAGCTATTGAGCCTAGTATGTGGGCATCTCTGCTTTTTCTGTTCCTTCTCAGAGAGGAAAGCTGCACCCACAGCCACCACTGAAGCACTCTGAAGGAAAACAGCTGGAATATTGCTTGCCTAGGTGTAACAGCTAATTGATGATTTCACATACCTACGTAATATTTGCCCGTCAGCAATTCTATTGAGCCTGGCTGCTAATGTATAAAAATTCACACATTTAGGCCTTTTCTTTGGGTGGAAAGACATTCCTCATGAAGTCCCAGCAAATGTGCATTCCAGACTATATAGAACAATATATTTCATAACCATACACTGCAAGCAATCCCAAAACCTGAATTTTGATATTACCTACTACATTTTCCAGGCTGGTAGCACTTTCTTATCAGTGGTTATTGCCTGTTAGCTTCTGCTGCAGCCCCCCCAGTCCTTCGGACTGGGGGGGCTGTATAGAAACTAACAGGTATGTATAGAAACTAACAGGTATGTATAGAAACTAACAGGTATGTATAGAAACTAACAGGTATGTATAGAAACTAACAGGTATGTATAGAAGCTAGCAGGCATGTATAGAAATTAACAGGCATGTATAGAAACTAACAGGTATGTATAGAAGCTAGCAGGCATGTATAGAAGCTAGCAGGCATGTATAGAAATTAACAGGCATGTATAGAAGGGCCCCATTTGTAGTCTGAATAGGAAAACACAGAAGCACTCCTGACACTGGCAGTCATGTTTTCCTGTTGTCGCTTTTGTTATCACACTCCATCATACCGAGATGGCAGGGCTTTACAACAGTGTTAATTCTTGTTTTTTTTATAGAGGAAAGCGTGTCATTACTCACCACAACTAACTGTCCCTTGCTTTCTTGAGCCAGCTATCTCGTTCCCGTACTTATCGACACACCAGCACTGCCCTGTGCTGCCGTGGCACTGAGTGGCTTTGTAATAACCTTCTTCATTGCACCGGGGGATGAAAGCACCTGAATAAAATATAAGGTACAATCAGCAATGCAAGACTCTGTAGGAGCAAGCAGGTATGGAGAGTATTATGAACTTGTCACTTATTTACATGAAGATCTTTACAATGCTGGCAAGAAAATACATGTAATTATTTGGTGCCTAAAAGGGAGCTGAAATTACATATGATTAACTATTTTCAGCCACTCTGGTCACTGCACAGTGCCTAAATGTTTGGCACATGGTATTAGAGGCAGGTTCAGTCTGTCCCTGAATGATTAATATTCCCACAGAGCCCTTTCAGTTTTTAAACTTTTCTTCCCACCTGCATTATTACCCCAACTTCATTAATTCTGCATTTCCCTTCCATTTGCACTCCTTCAGTGTTTATCATCTAAGTCCTCCCACAACACTGTAATTATCCCTGGAAGGTATCTGCCATCTGCTTGCTATTCATACTAATCTCAAGCACAACTTCCAACTCACTGGGAGTTCCCATGTATAAAAGAAGAAATAATGCATGAGCTTTATAGAGAGGGGCAACAGGATCTGAAGTCTTTGGATCTGAAGCCCGAGGTTTGTCTCGCAATAAAAACCAACATAGTTCAGCCTTGTGGACTGTGGTTCCTTGTGGGTTCTGCAGACAGGGAAGCTCTCAGGAGAAACCCATCTTATTGTTCCCATCGTTTTCAGCAGATGGATCGAGATGGGTTAGCTTTATTCCCAGGGGAGGTCAGCCCAGTCGTTTTCCCTTCTTTGCCAATTGCTTCAATTTGAAACATTGCAGAAGCCCACCCTTGCCTCCAGTCCCTTCTTTGCCAATTGCTTCAATTTGAAACGTGGCAGAAGCCCACCCTTGCCTCCAAATTTCTTTTCTCAAATGATTTTTGAAAAAGTATTTTTCTGCTTTGTCCAAGATACCAGTGATTTACTGGTTGTGCAGTAAGTTTTTTAACCAGTTCCATGTGCATAGCATCTCTTCAGGCAGTTCATGTGCCAAAGGGGCTATTTCCACTACGTTTCTCATGATACCAGTGATTTACTGGTTGTGCAGTAAGTCTTTTAACCTGTTCCGTGTGTATAGCATCTCTTCAGACAGTTCATGTGCCAGAGTGCCTATTTCCACTACGTTTCTCACGGACAAAATGAATGAGAAGGTGCTTCCCACATGTCACAAAATTTCCTAAAAATGAATGAGAAGGTGCTTCCCACATGTCATGAAATTTCCTACATAGAAGTCATAAAAGTAGAAGTCAGTCAATCTCCTGTGTGCACACAGACACACAAAGGTATATAAAGTGGATCCTTGGACTTCCAAACTCATCAAACTGCAGATCTTGTCTAATGTTTGAGTGCTGCTAATGTAGGTCTGGAAGATCCGATCAGTTTTGGAGACCACTTCACATCCATTGGAGAGAGTATTTTTAGTAACTTCAAAATATTATCTTATAGCATGTGTGCTTATAAGTTACCACCATTAAGTTCATGTACAAATGTAAGCATAATGATGCCCACCAAAGACTCTTTTTCACTATTGGTACAAAAATCATTCTAATAACCACGTGCATGTACCTTTGCAGGTTTTTGGAAGTTAATGCTCACTGTTCAATCCTTTATTTCAATATTGATTGAGAAAGCTTTTTTTTTTTTTTTGTATTTCTACTCATGTCTTCTCTCTTTTCAGCACTTCAGGTGTTTACCAGACTATACACAACCCTGGGACAAGTGCTCAGGTGCTGATGTCGAGCTGCTGTAAATCAGCACAGCTGTACTTGTGGCACTAGAGCTCCCCTGTTACATCAGATGAGCATCCAAATCTAGAGAATAATCAAAGGGGGAACCTCAGTGGCAATTTGGGGTGAGAAGAGAACGGACTCTGCATTTTAAACTGTCTCTTGCTTTCTCTCTTCCTTGTGCAACTCAACCTTTCCTTTCTCTGAAACTACACCATTTTTGGAGAGTTTCACTGTGTTGCTTGCAAAGTATTAAAATGTTCCACGCTGCCTGTAAAAAACATAGATTTAAAAATAAATTATTGCCCACTGCCGACATAACTGTGTGTGGAAAGGACTCACGCTTTGGGTCACTGTGAGGAGTAGATGGTACTTTTCCTTCTGCATGAGAAATTTGTGCCACAGTATTTTCCAGCCATCAGAGGGAAAGTTACAGCATGTTTTCCCCAAAGTGTCAGGTGCAGGTGATAATCTGGTGAGGACAGAGCCGCTGAGGGCAAGTGCTGTGCAGCATGATGCCTTGTCCTGGAAATCCTACACAAACAAGTCCTTGTGTTCATTACAAATAAGCTCTGTCTAGAGGCTCTGCTATTCTGGAGCATGGCATCCAGTCAGACCGTTTAGTGGGAATATTTCACCCCATAATTTGGTTTGGCTTTGGAGAACATCTGCAGACTTTGGAAAGAGAAAGTTTTCCTCTCCAGAGTTTCTTGCACTGATGGTGCTTCCCCACAAGCACGGTGAGGAGCACTGATGGACGTGCTCTGGTCCTACAAAATGCTAGTCACTCCCTACCGAACAGTCTCAGGCTAGGCAATCCTGCCTCCCCCACCTCTCCTTGTCCTATGGAGTATTTAATTATTCCACACAAACTTGAACAACACTGTTGCATCTATATCCTCTTTGTGGATCCAGACACATTTTTTTTTTTTTGTCATAATTTCCTTATCTATATAATACTCCCCTTCCTCAGAGGACATGCAGAGAATAATTATATGCTAAAGGAAGCAAACAGGTAAAAGCCTGACAGCATTAAGTGCTAGCCAGCACACAGCTTCTTGTATTAGCTATTATATTAGCTGAATTCACAGGGCTGATACAGAAGAAAATAGTGACGGGAGCAGAAATTTATTACCTTAGTGATGTGGGAGAAGCATTATCAGGCTGCACAGTTCTATGCTCTAAAAGTACACTCTCTGCAGTTAATTGTACTCTAGATAAATCTGGTAGGAAAAGATGAATAGTGCTGTTTACTTTTTAATTCAGCCCCCTGGGATGCTAGACTCTATTTGAAAGGCTCCAAATTCAACATGTCTAATGGCAATGGCTTTGAAGTACTTTTTTGCAACTGTCATGCATTTTGAAAAATTGATAGAGAACAAAATATCAAAAGTCATAATCTCTTTTTATCAATGGATACAAGTTAACAGAAATCTTCTTCATGCCTACTGCCCGGATTGTAAATGCTGTGCTCCATATATCAGGGCTAGAGAAGGAAAGAGAATAATTAAAGGCTAGTTTCTCGGAAAATATTAACCTCTCTTTTCAATCTTTACTGTTTCTACAAGCACAGGTTTTGCCATGTGTATGATTTGGTTTCCGTTTGCATGATTTTTTCAGTCACTGAAAAGACAATGTCTTCCACTGTAAAAATAGCTATGAGATCAGATTAAAATCTCACAGACAGGTGCCATTATGCAGGCAGATTTTCGAGGTAGGTGAAGCAAAGAGTTCCTCTCTATATTATAATTTTCAAGCTTGTGGAACAACCTATGCCTGACATTTCTTGATTTGTTGAGCTTAGCCACTTTCATCTTTTTTTTTTTTTTTTTTTAATAGAGTTGACTAGAACTTATTTGTGGCAAGGGACCATTCTTACTGCTTTTACTTTGTCATTTTACTCCTGCTATTGTGATCAGATCCCAGTGACATGCTATCAATGCCTGCATGTTGTACTACCTACAATACAGCCATCATTTTTCCCTGCACACCAGAACAAACCACTTATGTTTCAGCCTAGATGGCATTTATTGCATATAGCAAATAACAGCAAAGCATAAAATAAATATGGGATAGCCAAAGATATTTATTAGGAAGTGAGCTTCTTATTCTTTTAGGTGGCTTTGAACATCATGACGCTCAGGAGACAGAGGACACCATGACTTCCTCTGCCACAACATGCATTTGAACAGCAATGCAAAATATTTACTGAGTGGAGCACACATACAACTGAGCGATCAATCCTCCCTTTGCTCCCACCTCTGTGAACAGCAGGAGCTGTAACTCTGAAACATCTTAATCGTTATGTGAACTTGCTATGAAAGGATGATGGAACTAAACCAGAGTCCCCGTGGCCTTTGGGAAGGTTTATTCTTATTTTAGACCAACAAATCCAGGTTGGGATTTTTAATACAGAGCCTGAACCTTGAGCCCAAACGGCGGCGGCATCTGGGAATGGCAGGGTTTGGCAAAGAGGAGCTTTGCAGAAGCTCTGTTTGCAGGGTCTGCTAATGAGTATCTGGAAACATCAGCCTCAAACCTGAGAGCAACCTAAGAAGCAGAAGGCAACCCGAAAAGCAGCCCAGCGGAGCTGATGTGCACGCGTGCTCTGTGCTGCAGCTCGTGAGGCTGTTAAGAACCTGACAGGGGTTCTCGATCATGGGCCTGACAGCCTGGGTCTGGGGTAAGCCAGACTCCTCAAGGGTGAAAGGCAGTCCTTTCTGTAAACAGAGACTTTAATCTGCATTGGTATGCCTTGCGTGACTTGGCTCTAAGTACACAAATGTGCGAAGACAGAAGTTTCAATAAGAAACAGAACACAATGCTGTGATTTTAGGGTACAGAATTAGTTACCTTAAATTTACTCAGTTCAACAACCTGATTTTTTAGCAATTAAATGGGAAAACGCCATTAGGGATTTATTTCACCTAATTTTAGATATCCATCAGAGCAGAGTAAGTTATGAATTAATTCAGGCTCCCAACAGTCAATAGAGAGAGGGGCAGACATTATCACATCTTACAGCACACAGCATCCTGGAGGGCTGCCTAAAAGGAGATGATATAAATTCCCGTCTTTGTATAGACAGAACGTACTGGAATATTTTAAAGGGTGATTAGGCAAAACGGAACCCCAAGGAATGCATGCATGCATTGCAGAGTAACTGGAAGAAGACATGAACCCATTGGCAATGCACTGTGGCATCTTCAGTCACCCTTCAAAAATGGAAGGCTAGAGTATCAAGCAGCCTCCATACTTATTCTGACCTAGGAGGTGATGAAGGCAGTATTAGGCTCTGTGCATACAAGGCTTTCCATTTCCAGAGAGCTGTAAATTAGTTCTGAACCCGTTGCCATGCTGACACCTGTTCTGTACATTGCTATCTCATTATTTGTTTAATTTCATAGTGTCATGCCTACGCTCTGTGGTGCATATTCCCGACTCAAAACATTAGTCTCTAATTGAAAAACCATTACTGCATATAAAGTTACAATAATCACAGAAGCTTTAATTAGTTGAGTAAATGAATAGCAAGTAATCGAACTTACCCAACAGACTCTTGCCTCTACTTAGCTTTTGAATTCTATTCATTTCATTCTGGCAAGGAAGACCTAAAATATAACGTATGAGAATCAGTTTCCAGATGGTACGGGACAGACTCTGTAATGACTGGCTTCACTGCTGACGTGCAGTGTAGACTAGTGTACACCTGGGGATGAAAGGAGTATTTGCAGTATTGCAAAACAAATTTATGTCATTAGCATTACGAATTTAAAAAAAAAAGAAAAAAAAAAGAAAAGCGAAACACACTCTGTACTTGAGAATAGTATTTAGGGGCCATTTTCATTGTTAAACCATTTTCCCCCTCTTTTCACCAAACTGACATAGTGCCAGCTCTCTGCGATTTGCTAATGCACTAATTTCTGCATGAATAAGAGCAAGTTCTCAAGCTTTCTATCAGCGAAAGAGCTTATTTCTTTACTGTGTGCACTGGCACTCACTATTTGCTTGTTTTAACAATCAGGAGATATTAATGTAGCTCATCTGTGCTATTAAACACTATTACACAATGCCCTGCCACACTAGCACTGGAGAAAAGAGCTTTTTAACTGCCAATTACCAAAGTATCACTCGAAGATCAAACCTGAAACATAGAGAGACTTAAACAGCTTCTCCTTGTGCTGCAAATTCCATGACTTACCGCCCGGCTTCTGGAAGCAGTAGCACCACTCGTTGTTCGAAAGCTTTCCGTCTTTGAAGGAATCGCAGGAGTTGAAGAGGGGCTTCACACACGGCTCGTACTTATCCAGGTAAATGGCACTGATCTCCGAGGGATCCAGCAGCAGGTCGTAGTTCATGTCAAGTTTGTTGAACATCCAGCCCAAGGAATCCTTACAGATGGGTAGGATGCTGGTGTCAAATCCTGCAAGAAGACAAGTATCTATATCCCCGACTGAACCCCAGCACACTCACGGCACGGGAATTGTCGCTAAGCTGAAGCCTTTCTAACTTTCTTTTTGCTGGACTCAACATTAACCTGACTTGCCCAAAGTAAAACAAAATTCTATGACTGAAGTGAGCATATAAAGCTTAAAAAATAAGCAGAGCTACAGACAGGAACACTACTCACATGCTTTAGAAGCTGCAGGGTGGGGAGGGCTGAGATTCACAGCTGATTACTGTAATTCAAAGTTATTTCTACTAAAAAAAATTCTCACATAGGGTTGTGTTTTTTTTTTTTATTCCCTGTTGTCAGTTCAAGTGGGTTGGCCTTGTTCCAGGAAACCAAAATATGATGAGAACAGGCCGCATGTACCATATTTTTGAACTAGACTGAATCTGAATGCAACTTAAATCCTGTTTCCCAGGGCTGTTTCCATGTCCCAGATCAAATTCTTTCCTACTGTGCTTTCACCTTCTACCTCTCATCTTAGCTTTTTACTCTTCAAAGCCTGCCGCCCGCGGTGGACAACAGAATGCTTTGATCTGGACTGTGAGCTGTCTGGGGTGGGGAAGGGGGAGAGGAAGGACGAAGCATCTCCTTTGCTTGCACCCCTTGGAAGAATGGCTGAGAGCTCCAGAGAGCTGCCCACGCTCCTGCGTGCTGTACCAGTGTGATTCCTTCTTGCAGCCTTCAGGATTGTGCAACAGTACAGGATTCTGCTCCTCCAGTGCTTTGGAAAGCATCATCATGCTTCATTTTAATAGCCCAGAACCTTAAAAAACTGCAGCACCAGCAGCAATTACCACAGAAAGGCCAAGTCATGCATACAGATACCTACAATGTGTATGAGATACATGTTCCAGTATTCTGCAGTCTTCACAAAAACAATGGCATTGCCATCCTTCACAAATGAGACAGGGCATTATAAATCTGTATTTTCACTGTATTTTTCAATGTTTGGCACAAACACGGACTAATTTCCAAGTTATCTGTGATGTAAGAAAGTACGATCATAATGCAGAGCTCATAAACCTGATAATAAGGATATTGGCTTCAGCAAAGATGCAGAAACACACGTTGGCTGCAGCTGTAGAGGCACAGAGGGAACCTGAGCCCTGAGCACCTCCTGATGTTTCAGCTCTGTGTGATAACCTGCCCGTGCTCTATTCCTTCTGCTATGGGCGACGTGGAGAAGCCTGATGTTTTCTTTTTTTCCTTTTCCTGCATCTTTCATTGAAAGAGGTCAAGCTTAGCCTATTTGCTGTATGTGTCAAGTCCCATTTCAGGATGCTGCTTTGTTAAAGTGAAAACCTAAGGTGTTGCTGGAATCACGCTGACAGTTTGTCCGAGCCCTGCAACCTACCTGCTATTTTAAGTATTAATCCAAAGGAGGGCACTGCTTTATGCTGGAAGCTGGGCTTTTTTGTATGCGACTGCAGCTGAAGGTTGCCAGTGACACGGAGGAACAATCAGAAGGGTTAACTAATGGGAAGGTTTATGTAATTCATAATACATGTTTCTCTAAGAAAGGAGGAAGGTAACACCATTTCCTCCGGGCTAGAGGCAGCTCAGGCAGGGAAGAAAGAAATCATGCTGAACACTTCATCACATTTTTGTGCTGTTATCTCCTCTAACATTATCTAATCGAGTTTGAGCACAGTGAAAAGGAAAAAGGCCATGTGAATAGATGGAGGGAGGAAGCCTGCTTGCCTCGCTGAAGCAATTAGGACTGTGGCTTCAATTATTTTATTCACCTGGAGAAAGCAAGCAGGATTTGGTCACTGTGCAATCTCTTGTTTAGTGAAAGGATCTAAGACGCCTTACTTTGCCTTTATGAAGGGTGGAGGAGTGGGGCACACAGTCCTGCCTCATCTGGGTGTACGCTGTGCCCGATTCCCCACCACGGGGCAGGTTAAAGTAGTCAAACAGGCAGAGCTGGATCATTCAGCTGCAGGATGGAGCTGGGATCTGTACATGCTTCAGCTATCCCAGTTTAACAGCTTCCAGGGGAAAAAAAAAAAAGCTGGGTTCCACTGGCTGCTCTTTTCCTGCACAGATCCCCTCTCTGGTGATGGTCTTTGCACCCTGTTGTGCCACTTAAGGTGAGTAATGACAAGGTCTGTTGTACAACCAGGGAGTACAGTATGTGTTGCTCAGCCCTGGGGGTCTCTAATGGGCAAGGACCAATGCAGGGAGGAGGAGCTCGTGGCAGGAACTTGCCCGCCCCTGGCAGTCTGTGGATTATTTCTGAGCCTTGTTTTCCTCCCTGTCGGGAAGTCCTTCTCCGTGCGTACAGCCTACGTTCAGACATACACCAGCAGCAGGCCCTGAGTACTGACGTGTCCGAGCGGATCACAAGGCGGTGACTGATGTGTATACAGAGATGCTCTGTGACACACCATCAGGGCTGGGATGCAAGACACAGTCATGAAAGGTCACTTACAAAGACAGTTAATGACATTAGTTGAAGAGGTTTTGATTATAATTTCCATCAAACAAGGCAGCTTTCACTGCTGTGACCAGAGGCCCAGACAGGGTTTGTTAAGACGCTGTATTATGAAGCAGTGCTGGATTATTAGACAGCGTGGTCTGGCAGTCTTTAAATATTACAGTGGTAGGTGTGACAGAAAGCCCTTAGCTACATAGTTATTACCAGTGAAAACGTTAATTCTTTACTTGTCTCTCAGTATGTGGTTGAAGGTGAATACTGCTATCTACCTTCACTCCATATTGTCTCCTGGTCAAACCTGCTGCCTTTCAATCAGCTTTTGCAACACTGCATCTGCAGTCCAAGCCCAGTCATCCTGGATGCTCTCAGCACCCAGCGGCAGGAACGGAAGCAAAGCGTGCCCCGAGCGTGCAACGCGGGCTCTGACCTAGCGTGTCACCGGGGCAGCCGAGGGAAATGGTTGTGGGAGCTCACTTAGCTCCACCAGGACCTCCCGGCTCCCATCGACTTGGTGAGGCCAAGAGATATTGAATGAATTAACGCCTTTTTGGAGCCTTTTGCTGTACTTATAAATACGAAGTAATATGCTGTACGAAATAAACCACGTACTGTAATTCTGTAATGAATTGGGTAATCGCTCAGGCTTCTAGCACAACGGACCTGGAACAGCAGTAACCTCAGTGAGAACTTTTCTGCATCTTTCTGTGCCCCAGCTCAGCCCCGCAGTGCCTCGGGCGGGTGCAGCCTCCATATCCCTCCTGCTCTTGGCTCCTTGGCAGAGGCTGCCAACACAGATGCCAATGAGTGTCAGCTGAGCTGGTGCTTGCCCTCATTTGGACACCCGCTCACAAGGACCTGGATTGAGACCATCATGTTGCTTTTTCTGACTGACAGCTGTTCAGCATCCTAACAATTTCCATTTACTACCGATCTGGAATGAAATCCAACCAGTGACCTGCGTGTAAAAGTCTCTTATCCCATTAATACGTAAAATGCGCCACCTCCTCTGAATTAAAATGGAATTAAATTTAAAAAGAAGTCTTTAAGTGAAAATCCTAATTAAAAATAAATACACCTTCTGGCACATAAAATTATTTTCCCCTTCAAGAGTTGACTTACATAAGCCAATTTTATTTTATTAAAGTACACTACAATTAAATTAACAGGGGAATAATTAACCTAATTTACCCCATCACTTAAAATAAAAGAAGGAGGAGAAGAAATGTTCCCCAGAAAAAAACCCTTTATATTGCATAGACCTCTAGTAAAAGAAGAACAACTCCCACTCCAAATCAGAGAGACTACCTAGATACAATATGGGAATGTTATGAATTATCAACAGGCTCAGGAGCAATTTGAATCTGATCTTACTACCTAATTAGTTTTATTATTTCCTTATGTCAAAGCATGTCCCTGAGTTGCTTGTATTATTTACTGAGGTGATTTTAACTGTACAAAGTCTGCAGAAGATGAAGTTCTTGGCTCGTGGTGCTTTGCTGAGATCTGGCAGATGGGTCACTGAGTGAATGTTTGAGATTTCCAACGCAATGACTTGCCCTTTTCTTTCAAGAGTTTGTTTTTTCTTTAAAACAAGTGTACTTTTTTTCTTCACCTGAGGGTGAACTTAATACGCCTAAAAAGCTTATTTACACCCACAGTAACATCTTGAAAATTTAATGTAGCATAGAGAAATCTCTGCTGGAACACCTTCTCTAGACAGCTGATGTGTCCGAGGCATCGTAGTCATCGCATCCCACCATCTGTTCCTTTTACTGCCACAGGGGCATACCCAAAATGGATTACTTGGAGGACGTACATGCCTTTTAAGACTCTACAGGCATAACCAAACCAGTTGAGTTTAATGAAGTGATCAGCCTAGTGAGGAGGGCGACACATGCAGAGCAATAAAAAAAAGGGCAATGTGTACATCGCAGCCTATTTCCAGAGCTGCGTGTGTCCTGTTTGCCAGGATTCACACAAATTCCTTTTTTTTTTCAGCTTGAGTATGTGAACTTTGCTTTGAATTCTGAGCCACATTTAACATGTCTTTCATTTTTGCAAACGTTTGAAGCTGAAGTTAGAGGGAGCCAGATACTGCCTTCCTTACTCTGTGTGCATTTTCAGTGCTGCCAGAGAGAATCTGAGCTGCAGAATAATGCACATACATACTAATTCATAAATACTGTTGTAAACTCTTAAAAAGAAAAACAACTCCAAGTTTTATGGTGTTCAAAAATGGTTTGGGCATCTTAACTGATAGTTTCTTTCTTTTTTTTTTCTTTTTAAACTGACACATAAGAAAATAAGAAAATGTGCCAAACTAAGTTAACAGTCTAAAAATGAACATTGCTGAGATTTAAGATCATCACGGCAGCCTTTCATGTAAGAGCTGCCAGAATCAAACTAAACTAAAAAGAGATAACAGTTCCTCTGTGAATCCGAGCAAACACTGCAGAATTACCAGGTACGTTTTTCCATTTTTCTCACTGAAATTGTGACCCAATTATGTGGCCTTTGGTGAGGTCCTCATGAGCTCACAGGTCATCTGCACGAAAAATATTATTCTGGCACTGACAAAATGAGATTTCACGTGGTTCCAGGCCTGAAAGACTTCAGACAAAGTTTTAAATCTCTGTTGTTTTCTGTCACGGGGTTGGAAATGAATTCACATCTTGAAGTCACGATTAGCTGTACACTCAGCTGTCTTTTTTTGGTTCAGCTTCCTCTGCATGATAATATCCTTTTTTAGAGAATCGTTTAAGAAATAAGGAGAATAAACGTGATGTATGGTTTTAAAGACATTGACTTTGTTGCGTATACCGCAGAAAGCAGGGTACATATAAAAATGATCATTTACACAGAACATGTATCCCCACGTAGTTTTAAGACACAATTACTTGGCGTTAATGAGGTTGGAGCACAGTTTTGATCAATATAGCCTGTAGTATATTCTGGCTTTAGCCTCTCCAGTCTCATACCACTGGGAAACCAGGCAGGGGCATCAAAAGGGCTGTAAAAGGGAGCTGTTGACTGAACCTGTTAAATTCTGTGTGGGCAGATCCTGGCTTTAGGCAGCTTGTTGCAGAGAATCAGGGCAGTGAGGTCAAGGTGAGTCACAAACCTCGATAAAACTTGTGCATCCTACTTTGCAGCCCAAGGGGCCACGTGTTTTGGGACACGCTATTTAAAAGGATTAATGAGTCCTACAGAAAATAAATTCGCATCTGCTCTCTGATGAACATGACCTCTTTTGATGCTGCTATCTGAATCTTTCCCCTCCCTGGTGGGTAAATGACATCAAAATCAGTCATGTTGGCTTAACCCACAGAGAGTAAATGCCCTCTAAACTTAATTTTCCTTCTTCCTTAAAAAAAACCAAAAAAATCAAAGCAAGCACAGATGTAATTATTAAATACCTAGGACACAATAAATTCCTGCTTTCCAAACTATTTAACTATTCCAGTTCTGTGCTTGCTATGTGGATGTTTTTATTATTCTTTCTCTTATTTAAGGTACTAGCAGGAAATTGCAAAATAAAAGTGAATTGAGTCTTTACCAACATTGGTATAATTTTCCCTATGCTTGTATGGTATGGTTTTGGCTCATGCCACTGGCATTTGGACAGAAAACGCCTGATTATAACCTGTGGGGTAAGTATACACCATGGCCCATCCCCAAGAAGAGATCCGGATGCAGTCACACTGATCTTGATGGTCTCTTCCAGCCAAAATAGTTCTATGATTCTATGCGGAGGGTGATGGAGTTTAACCGCATGGACACGAACTAAGGGCTTGAGAAAAGTCCCTGAGTGGTTTTATTTACTAGCGTAGATGTGATCTCCACAGCCTTCCGACACAGTTAATTGCCCGATGAACTTGTCTCCCTGTCTCTGCCTCCAGATTTAGTGTGGTTTGGGCCGGGGAGAGCACAGCATCAGCTGGATGCTCTCTCAGGCTGGGAAGCTGCCTACAACACCCAACGATCAACAGGAAAGGTGTTTTCTTACTGCCTTGTGCCGTCTCCGAGCTTGTGGGTTTGATGACACGATTCGCATCCTCATGAAGAGCCCCAAACCAGTCTTTTAGCCGTGAAGCGAGGTTCCTCAGCTCTTTGTCTGTGCAAGCTAGAAAAAGAACAAAGCACCAGACTGAGTCAAGGGCACCAGTGACAAACCTTTCTGCGGACAATCTATTAGAAAAATATCGTTTATGGTTGTAGAGTCCTTCTCATTACAAACTCTGAAGTAAAAGCTAGGGAAAAAGGATGCAAGGTAAAAGGAAAATGTTAGGCATTATGAGTTTTAAGCTGTGCTCAAGCGCTTCCTCGGTAGCTGACACGGTTTGTGATGGAAGAAGTGACACACAGAGCTACCCCCAGGTTCACAATTAGAGCTGTGTGACTATTTAACTTAAATGCTTTCACCTTTTGGGATTTCAGAGAAAAATATCAGTCAAACAGATGGGGAGGCGGGACGTACTTGCCCAGACATACTACTCGAACAAGATGCTAGACATGATTTATAACCACATTTGGCTTAGTATAAGGCTATTATCACAGTACTAGGAAATATATATACTTATTTATATACATACAAAAGAAAATGGTTACCTTGCTCTAGTTCTACTCCAAGTGAGACTTTACCACCGCTGAAGGTTGTCAATTCCATTTTGTTAGCTAGGTAAAACATTTCTTTTCTTATAAATATTTATTGGGACATACCTAATTTTTCCACAAATTTCTGCCAAGAGAAAGTCCAGCTGAAGTAAATATTTTTTAAGGAGGAAAGCTGCATTAGTCACCAGTTTCTGCTGGAAAAAATATTCTTGTTTCTGTATCATGTTTAGTGCTCAAAATTCACATGCTCAGACAATCT
>NW_009693915.1:197483-252690 GCF_000703405.1 Apaloderma vittatum | reverse complement strand
GCTGTGCACCCATTCTACATTTTAAATGCCAGTTCTTGGAACACAGAGCAAGATTTTATGCCATAGAGGCAGACATCCTTCACAGGGCAAGCCACAATATGTCTTCTCCAATTCACTGCACATTAGAATATTCCTCCTTTCACCTTATTGAAGAACAATTGGGTCCCACATCTTGTCTTCCCAAGTTAAACTCACTGCTCCAATGACTGCAACGAACTTGCTGATATCTTGTGGCTGTGATGAGTACTTGTTTGTTCTCACAAGGGGTTTTGTTGGGTCAGAAATAACTCTGAAGTTAAAAACAGGACATTGTAGGTTTTTTATAAGTGGAAAGTTTTCCAGCATTTGGAAGGGGGGGAAGAAAAAGACAGATTTTCTCATTTTTCTGTAGTTCCGAAAGTGACAGATTTTCCTATAAAAGACAATCATATGAAGATCGCTATCCCACTAAGGGTGAGTCCAGGTAAGGAAAAATCAGGTCTTAAAGAAAAAAAGCCAACAATTAGTGTAAAATAAATGGGAGACGATGCAACATTGAATGTAAAGTGGCTTGTGTTACTGAAAAAGCTTATCACTTTCTTTTCGTACTTAAACGAATGCTATATTTTACTCATTGTAAACTATCTTATCTTTGCAAGTCAAGATAAAAATCTAAGAGTGATAGGACTTTTGAGCCCACTGTGGCATTTCTTCTATAAGGAACATCTCATGCCGCTTTTGTTCCTTGGCTGTTACTCACAAAGAAAGTCTTTTATCAGAGAAAAATCACAACAGAAGCAATAGCAGAACAAATTCCATCATCCTGCCTCTAAAAAGCCCCCATCGGGAGACGTTGCCTCAAGGACTGAGGTGGAAGGAAGAAAACTAATTTTATAGGTAATAAATATTCAGGAATTAACTGGATCTAAACAGTCGCAAGCAATCTCTTATTTTCCTAATTTAGATCCATAAACATAAAGAGAACCATAAACATAAAGAAATTTCCATCATGCCCTGATTTCAACAGGAGCTGGGCATCTAAATACCTGTAAGGAGTGATGGAGATATTCTTTTACATCAGATGGGAGGTGCTGTTCCTCTATTCCCTGTTGAATTTCCATCAGCTGATTTTCATCAGACCTAATTTTTGCTAAAATATTATTAGGCAACTCCAGCAACACAAGAGTCCATAACAACCTTCTTTTCAATAACGTGCCTTCACAAATGTTGTCTGAGAAGGAACATACAGATAATGGTATCATCTTTCAGAGTTAAAAGCAGGCAGCATATTTTCTTTCCTTCTGCCAAGTAGCCTTGTCTTGTCCTTTGAAAGTCAGTTTTGCAAAGGTAAAAAAAGGAGAAATATAGCACATAATTAGTAGGTGTGGTTCAGCCAATAACTCATACATGACAGGTTCTCCACGTATTCCAAGTATTTCACAAATGCATCTCCAGTCACAACCTCGCACATAAACACAGCTTTGACTTATCAAGTGGGTGAAAAACAGAGGATTTAGTTGTCCAAGAAATCAGTAACACAGTTTTATTATGCAAAACGGATAGTTATTAAATATTTATTGTTGCACACGACATCTATAGGAAGCCAAGTCTGGAAATCTGGACTACAAACACCCACTCCTGTGCCCTCCTCATACACTCACTGTGCCTGCTGTGCAGGTAGACTGAGCTTCACAGAGTTGACAAGTCACAGAAAAAAATAAAATAAAAGGAAAATATCCTCTAGGGTTGGTTTTATATTCAGATTTGTGCATTTCTGATTACAAAGACAACTCTAGACACCACAAAAACCTAAAGTAAGACAAATGCTGTGAGGGTTACTGCATCTGCTCTCCAACTCGCGATGCCATCCCACCTGTGCAGGAGCTTGGGGCACCTCACCTCCTCTCCCAGCTTCAGCACCAGGCAGAATCGCCTTCCCCGTGAGCAACGAATGTCTCTGAAAAACATTCTGCACAGCAGTCATTGGGTTTAAATTGCATTGACAGGTAATTTGAACCCACACTTTTAAATTGCAAGAGAAAATGGGATTGTATGTGGAACAGAAGTAATTAATTAATGGTAAACCAGACTTGAAACGATTTCTCTGTGTAGTGCAGCCAATCAAACATGTCAGTATCTGTAAAATGCCATTCGTAATGAAGTTATTACTGTTTTTTTTTGCTTGGCTGTAATGCTAACCCTGTCGAGAGCCAGTTTTACCATATACATTCCTACTTACATCAACTCTGCCCTTACCCAAGTGCTGCACTCCAGGACCTACCCGAGGGCGGTTCTACCCTACGGCCCCTTGCGCAGACACAGGACCTCTCTCTGCTCCCGTCCCTCCCTGAGAGTATTTCTCTGGATTTTGATGGAGCAAGGGTAGGCTTTCAGCCCTTTCTATGCTGTAGTCTCCTCAAAGATTGCCTCGCTCACTCACTCTCAGGTCAGTCTTTAAACGTGGACCGTGGATGCAGTTTTCTCTTGTTTTCACCGACAAGTCCACAAAATGCCACAAATGCTGCAGATTGCCTTTGGAATTTGCCCTGATGCATGACTTGACAATAAGCCCCAAACTGGAGTTTTCTGCATTCTCGAAAGTGGTTTTTTTTTGTGAATAACTGAGGTATTTCTTAAGTATGTTGCTTCAGGATGATTCAATAGTGGATATTATGTGGAGGTTCTCTCAGGACTGCAGTCTTTCTTCACGAGAATAACTGCTGTTTCTTGAGCAGAACAGGAACCAACTGTGCTGTTAATATGTGGTGAATAATAAATTTCCTCATGAGACTTCAAAAATTTAATTCAAAGGTCAGTTAAATTTCTATTCAAGTATTTCATGCCCTCAATCTTACTTTCTCATGCACATTGAAATAGAGGAAGTATTATTTTACGTTTCTTCTATTAAATTTTATTTTAATGCTACCATGCATGGTTTAAAAGATTCTGCATTGCTACCTAATGGAACTGCATTCTATTTTATTTATTGCATTTGAACATCTTCAGAAGTCTCTAATAATCCCAAATTTATTTGGTTTGAGATACATTCTTTTAAACACTTTAAAGTGGACTGACATTTAGAGGGCATGAGTTTAGCACAAAGTCAGGTCCAGCCTCCAGCTGGGTATCCAGGAATCAGAGCACTTAATGATTTACTCCTGGTGGTAGAGCCCATTAGTTACATATCAAACAATTAGGAAGTATAGCTCTGAGGAACCTCAGATGTCAAATCCTCCTATATAAATTTGCATTAGTATAAGTTACAAAGCATTTTTAAGAATCCTCTTCATGAAAAATACAGTGCAAACGTACCTCTTTACTATTAATAGAAGCTTCAAGTAACATTTCTCAGATGAGAAGGATAGGGCTGTGGGAGGAAGAAATGTGATAATGGGTCTCTTGCTATTTCAAGATCTAGAAGGAGAGAATACCGAGGTTGCAAACAACATGGATATTGAGAGGATTTGAAGCACTGATTAAAAAATCTGTGATGAAGAGAAAACACCAAGGGAGGAGCCTCTCCACAGCCTCTCTCTAGCAACTGAAATCTGTCCAGTGAACTGCCAGCATCCATTTAAAAGTGCTTGGGAAGAGACACAAGTGAAAATACATGCAAACGTGCATTCTCACTTCTGTGTGTAGTTTCTTCAAAATAAGAGAACCCAGCTTCAATTAATTTCCTCCACCTTTCAAAAAGGAGAAAAAAACCACACTCATCCTTGTCATTTTGGCAATGTCCCTGTAAGTTCTGCCTTAGCAGCTCTCTGACACCAGGTCCCCACGTAACATCACCTCCTGGATCCTCCACCGCTGATGCCCTTTGATGACACTCGTTCACAACCCACGACATTCCTGCATGCAAATTTATCCCCAAGGGTGAACCAACTGGTCCAGCAGTTATTTTTTCCTAACAAACTAAAAGCACAGTTGCTAAATACCTAGCAGAAAACATTAATCTGACCTAACGGAAAGCCATTAGCATGCTGTAAAGGTTTCAGTTTTTATAGGCATGCTTCCATTATGGACTTTTTCAGCTCTACAGATACTAATCTATACGCATTCGTGGTGAAATTTAACAGTATAATATTTAATTTCACTCTTTCGGGTAAGGACTTTCAGAAGTTCTCAGTGCCAGAAATCAGCATTAAAGCTGAATTTACTAGTAGAAGCATAAGATTAAATCAATACTGAATGTTCTCTCTCATGCCATTTTTACTCCAGCCTAGCAAAACAATATTGTAAAATCCCCAGCCACTAACAAAATAAGCTTTATATCTTATCCTGCAGTTAACTCTAAACAAAACTTTATATTAAGGAAGTGCATTACTGCGTTAATGTCTCACTTGCTGTCATAATGCTCTGGCACCACGTGACAAGCACAGAGTCCGTATTGCCCGGAAAAAAGTTACAGTGATAATTACAGCGCATTTCATAATAAACAAGCTGTTTATTCACCAGATTCACAAAACGCATGTGACACGTTTTAATGTCACTGCACTTCTCTGTTGTCTACCTGGCATGCATCCATTGCCGTATCATTACTATTGTTGTTATTATGATAATAATTCTTACCGATAGTACCTGTTACACGTGGAGTGACTGGTTCTTCAGGTCCATATTATTGTTATACAATACTAAGTAGACTCTCAGGTAGAGATTGAGGAGCAAATTCCCTACTCTTGGAATGCCCAAGTGGAATACAGAATCATAGAACAGTTTTGGTTGGAAGAGCCCTTCAAGATCATCGAGCCCAAACCTTTTCGTTGCCTCATCAACACCACTAAACCATGTCCTGCAGCACAACATCTATCCATCTCATAAACACCTCCAGGGATGGCGACTCAACCACCTCCCTGGGCAGGCTCAACCATTTCTGTACTGTGGAGGAAAGGAAATTTGAAATGCAGGGAAATAAAAAGAAAAAAAAAAAAAAGCAAGCAGAAGCTTTAAAAAATGCACATTTAGCTACTGAGGTTAGTGTCCTTTCCATGCAAAGCAAATCTGCCATGTCAGAATTCAGCTTAGAGACGTGACGCTAACTTTGAATCACCTGCTTAAAAAGATGCAAATGTCCTGCCACGGAGCAGAATCAACGTGCTGTGACTGAGGTGACCAGCCACGTAACGCGAATAAGAAATGCAAAAAGGCTGCAAGAGAGCCCACTTGGAGCTCCCTGAGCAGCAAGAGGGAGTGGACGCAGTCATGGACAGTCGCTCCACTGTTGCTCGGCTCGCCAGCAGAAAGGCAGCTGGGTTTGTAAGAGACACAACTTTTAACAAATGGTTCAGTCATTTGTCCTGTGAGCCTGGAGGAAAAGTCCATTTAGTTTTGATTAAAATGGGACACAGCACCAACCCACGTGACATTGCCCAACAGTGATATTACATTCCTCCAGTTCGAAATAGGAGAGCCATAGTTTCAAGAAATCAGAAGGAAAAAGGCAAGATCTCATTTTTGTATTTTTGAAGGCTAACACGACAAAGTTTTATGGCAGAATACATATTTTAAAACACTGTAATAACACTGTGTAATGTTTGATGTAAATGCATCAGCATGGAATTTGACAGGAGATAAAGCTCATCTTTTGTACTAAGTACAAATTTTTATGTTATTCTTTGTGTAAAAAGAAAATGTGGCAATTTTAATTGTGCTTCCTATGACAAACATCACTACATTTTCTCTCTTGTAGTTAAGTCAACAAATTATTTCTCCCTGCTATAATTATTTCTACATTACCACAACAGGCTTTAGAACTAAAGTAAAAAAAAAAAGAAAAAAGTTTCAGCTTTCAGGCTTCAGGTCTGCTCCCAGTCACGCAAAACACAAAGTATGTTCTAAAAACAGCTGCTGCAGGAGCTGATCTGAAGGTAAACATCAAGATAAATTCATTGCTCTGCTAACCCTCTCCTTCAAATGCAACTACACACATGTGCTTAGAAACCTGCGCACGTGTATGTGACTTGTAGATAACTCCGGGTGTTTTATTGGTGATATTCCGGTGATGCAATTGTGGCAATAATTACCTTCACACATATTTCGGCATTCTTGGTTGGAAGGGGCGACGCTCTAATTTGCTCTTTTCGCTGAGGCCTCGGGCAAGTTCTTACGACAATAAAAAATGAAGTATTATACCAATAATTTTATGAAGTAGAAACGAATGGATTGTTTGCTATTGCTGTAAGGAAAGGCATTGCATTCCAGACACGCCTCGCTGGTTTGATAAATGAACATCTTTCATTTAAAAGCTCTCCTACAGTCACCAGTGTTTCACAACAAAGTTCTACATGGGTACACTTGCCGTCCTGCATTTTTAGGATTCGCTGGCTATTCTTCCACAGGGTTGACACCTATGCTGATTGCCATCCCTGATCCTTCTGCCACTTGTTTTGCCTTGTCTTATAAATACAGCAGCAGATGCCAAGATCCTGCAGATCAGGCTCTGAGGTGATTGCAGGAGCAGCTGAGTTACTTGGGAAGATGAAACAGGCTTTCATCTGAAGCTTCCTTAAAATGGCACATTTAAAACACAAAGCTCAGCTAGGACTGCATAAACAAAAGATTGAGAGCTACAAAGCTCACTCTCTAAAGCTGCAGGCAAAGCGTACATCTGCTTTCACAGTACTTAATGCTAGTTCCTTTTGTGCTCGCATTAATTGTGAAAGCCTGGGCAAGTTCATCTTTGCCAGGCGCTTAAGAAGCCTTAAGGCTTATTTTAAATACACCCAAACTATAACAGTGCTGGGGGTCTGTCAGAACTGGGTGGAAAGGCTTGCGGGAGTTATGTCTCTTGTGATGTTTTGGCCATGGCGAGTACGAACGAAAAACGTTATCTCCTGCATGGTTCTTAGCCTCTCGAAATTAATTTGCCAGCTCACCCTAATGTTCTCATTCAAATTCTGTCATATCGTGTGGAAGGAGTAGACAAAGTTATATCAACTGAAAACCACACCAGAGCAAATAAAAATGTCTCACTGGACTTTTCCGGAACTTTGTGCTGTGTTTGGGATGAAAAAAGTCTTAGCAGAGCTGTCAAGCCCCCTCTTGCCTCCCTCCCTCCTTTCCTTGCTCTCTGGTTTTTACAGTCTCCCCTGAAGGGATGCCCTTGTCTGTGCAGACAGACGGACGCACCCAGCATCTTCTGCCCTGGCTCTCAGGGAAGATGCCAGTGAGCTGTAGTCGTGGCTTGTCAAGCATCGGTCAGCTTTGGCAACAGTGATGAATTCTTTGAAAAAACGAACGTTGGTTTGTTTTTAAAGCAGTGTTTACAGCAGACCCACAGCTCACATGAGAGGTTTTAACAGACACTGGGCTGTGCTGCTAACAGCTTAGCCCATATTGTACTCTTAGGCATTTAAAACAATAAACAAGCAAAGCTGAAAGAATAGTTAGGAGTAGAAACAAAACTCACTGGGGTTAAAATGAGGGAACTGAGGGATGGTTATTTTCAGGCGTACATAGTGTGTACACTTGAGTTTTAGATGGAATTGTTTCCTACAGATCTTCCAAAGCCACGCCTGAAAGCGTTAAGACAACCTGCTTTTCGCTACGTGCAGGAGGTTGGTTTTCTCCACTTTCTAGAGCTAAATTGAGAGAAATTTTAGATTCTGATCTAGAGCAAAATTGTTCTGAATTACAATAGTTGGAAATAACTTGAACTGTTGATGATAAGGGCAGCTGCTTGAGCTTGAAAGAGCAAAACTCGGGCAGTAAAATTAGTAATTTGACAGTGTTTGAGAAGAAGTGTGCCGATCTATTTATGTTCAATCAGAGAGGGGAAGCCACAGCTAAGAATATAAATTTTAAGATTATATACATAGAACAAAGTAAAAGCATAAGATGGTATCACAGACTGCCTATGTTAGAGCATGAGCACATGCAACACTTCCCAAAAAATAAGTTGAAAAATATGGTTATATATGAAATTAAATGTAAGAGACTTCCAATTTTTACAGTTCCTTGAGGAATCACATTAGGGAATTAGGGAAAAAAACCCAACAATGTCAGTAGATCATTGTTGTAAAGTCTCACAGTAAACAGAGATATTAATTATTATTTGATACCATGCTTTCAAAATGCATGATTTGTTGAGTTGTTCGCAGAACAAGTGATTTTTTTCACAGAGTTTGGTATTCTGACACTAATCCATCTCTGTAAGTTTGTTCAAATCTAAAATTCATGAGCTCCCAGACGGTTATGGGCTTTTCTTGTTAGTCTGTTTTAACGAGAAAAAAGGTATTATTTTTGTGGCCAGCAAGATCTAAATGCTGGTGTGTGCTGGACTGCTAGATATTGGTAATATTTGGGCTATCCACCCTTATTATAATGACCACTGCTGCTACCTGAAGAAACCAAGAGCAGGATATTGCAACAGAACTGCAAGAGCAGCACCCCTGTTAAACAGCCCACAGGAATCTATCACGGGGCATTTCCAGAGGGCCAGTAAGCACCGTGACTGATCAGCTTTCCTACAGGAAAAATAAACACCCTACATCCTTCTTGGAGTCCTTGCTGTGATTTAGGATACCGCCTAAAAGCTGTGAGAGTGACCCAGGAATTTATTAGAAAGACTCCTTTTCTTCCAGGAACTGGCATTCCATTATACAAAGAAAAAGGGGAAGATTCACTTCATTTTTACCGGAGTCCACCATCTTTATTCGCTTCCTCAGGGACCCTTGGAAAGTGATAGATAAATCCAATTTGCCCATGCTTGAGCAGGATAGAGAGAAGATACTTGTGAGTCAGCATACGCTAGCAGAAACTATTTTTCCTCCTCATTAACTTTTTTTGCACATCAGCTGATTTTTACTTTATACTCTGTGTATCCCTGTACTTATTTTCTGTGTTCCCTACTGAATGTTATCACATCTGATACCACCAGGGCTTCATTAATGTAAAATGTTGTCATGTGGTGAATTATTCCCAAATGAGAAAACACAGACAACCCTAGAAGAGAAAATGAGGAGTTGTTGGACAGCATGGAGCTAGGAGCATTTCAAGATATCCCGCAGGAATTCTTCCAGCAAATTGTTGGGAAAACTGATTGAAATTCAATAAGAAAGTGCAAATGAGACAACACAGCTCCCCGGTGACTTGCAGAGATCCCCTGGAAGGAAATCAGAACTCTCTCTGCATTACTGCACCTTGCAAAATCAAGAAATGCCTACGTACCACCAGGGAATACAGAATAGAAATGCAATTCAGGGCAATAGGAAACAATTAAGAGAAGGAGTAATTCTAGCGAGGAAATGCAACGTGTTTTGAGAATCAAATTTGAATGGGCTAAAGATCTGAATAGGATCTCACTGGAACCACTGCTACACCACTGAAGTGTCATTAACGTCACAGCAGAGGATGGCAATCAGGACATTAGCAGCACACTTGTCTGGGTTGGTTCATCGACGCTCAAATGCATTAACGAAGGCGTTTAGAAATAAACTTCCCCGCACAGGTGACTGTGAAGGTGAAAGAGGAGTCTGGCTTCTGGTTAGACAACCCCTGCAGTGTGAGCAGTAGGGACTGCAGAACTCCCCAAAGGACAGGACCTTCACTGGGGGTGAAATGTGGGAGAACCTCTTCCTTTACTCAAGATCTTGCATGGATTTAGACAGGAAAAAAATGGTGGAGCTTAAATTTTAATAAGCTTTGGTTTTTTTTCTGTCTGAGAGAGTCACTGATGCTTCAGCCATTATGGCCTCTGCTTCTGAAGAGCTGGGGTGCAGCACAAAGCAAACTCCTCCAGGATTAAAAAGAGGATAGCTAAGCAGAGCTGAGTGTCAGGGAAGGCTGTAGATTAAAAAAAAAGGCTCAAAACCCCACTGTCTATTGTTTACCTACTGTGACACATATCTCCTACAGCTACAAAACTACATTTAACAGTATAAGGAAAAGTACGAGATGAACATGCTAATGAGCACCTGGCCACTTAGATGCTGTGGGAATCAATAACTTCAAAAGGTACAGAATGGAGTTGCAAAAATCTCCTACTAATGCGTAGTTTGAAGAATCATTTAAAGAAATGTCAATTCCTTTCTCAGCCTTTTATGCACATTTGTGTATTTTTATACTCTTTTAGAGGGAGGACTAAGTTTTGTGTATTCAAGGATACGACTTATTGAAAATGTCTTTTTTAAAGTATTTGCACTACTAAAATATTTAACATCAAAAAAAAAGTGGCATGTGACATCAAAACCATACTGTGGCATTATGAAAACCATAAGCTGAGCAATCCTGAACAGGATAAAAATGCCTTGTGTGAAAGGAATTTGTGTGGTGTTTTTTTTTTTTTAAAAAAAAAAAGAGAGAAAGATTTGGAACCGTGGCTGAGAAAGCTTTGAAAGCAGCCAGGGTGACAAGGTGTATTGTAGGGTAGTCGTAAGCCTTTGTAGAAGCAATTATTATCATATTCCCAAAGCACAGACAAGCCTGTGAACAAAAAAAGCAAAGAAAAGGCAAAAAGGTGGGCTGGGAAGTAGAACCCTTTTCCCAAACATAGATGCTTACTTGCTGATGGCTTAAACCAAAGTGAAAACAATCCGTATACAATTTAAACTTAGGCTTTCTGCAGAAAATCAAATAGGTGAAACTGTACCTGCTGAAAAAAACGGGCGAGGAAAGAGCAGTGTCCTGGGAGGGGGCCTTGGCACTTGTCTGAACGTTGATCTGGTGTGGTTCTCCCACATCCATCGCCCGGCAGCCCGCAGAAGCGATTTTCAGAATTATTATTTAATCAGAATTATCATTTAATTTATTCAGAATTATTATTTAATCAGAGCGGCCACGGAGAAATGCTCTCAACGTGTTTGCAATTAACAGATTTTGTGAAAGGTCAAGCAAGGCGTCCTGTAGAACTGAGGATTTGGAGCTCCAGATAAAATTTTACGCTGCAAAGAGCAGCAGCTTTCCAGTGGCAGCTTTTTAACTTTGAACAGCCAGGCCACGCTTCTGACAGGCTTCTCCCTACAGAAATTTCTCCTCTAGTTAAACCAGTATTTTGCCCAGATTTTTTCCTTTATCAGGCTGTCCAGTTCATACCCAGTCACACCATACTCTTCCAAGTAGACTATGGGGCTGGTTCTGGTTTTCCAAGCTTCTGAATTTACTTGGGTGCAACAGAAAGTGGAGTCTGATTTCTCTAGGTGCAGTACACTGAGAGGCTTTTTGGATATATAAATGCTGTGCACATTTTAGATTTCATTATTCCTTTGATGCTCCTTAAAGATGCAAGGACACCTTTTCACACTCTGCCCCTTATGGTTTTATTGCATTTTTTAAGTTCGCTACAGAGCTGGAATGTACTTGTCTCATTTCGCTACAAGTTCTTGGGCATTAATAGCAAAACATCAAAATATCTGTAGACTTACGGGCCTCTAGTATAATACTCGCTATCCCTCTCATTTTCAGAAAAAGCATTCATTATACACATTAAAGGAACAAAGTTCCCTTATTTGATTATAACCTAATAACCACAGGCTGTTTTGCGTGTGTCTCATTGCAAAGGATTAAAAATAATTTTCTACTATGTGTGCTATGACTGGTCATAGCTGGTATCCACAAAGCTACACACTCAGTATAATTCTACTTGTCTAGTGGAAAGAGCCAGACACTATAATCACAATTACTACCTTCAGAATGATAGCATTCCCAAATTTCAGTCCTCTGCTAGCCAACGAGGTCACACGGCAGCTGATGGTAGAACTGGGTTGTTTCATTTTTGGGTGGTTAATTCAGATCACTTGGTTGATAAACTTGGTCCTGAAAGGACTCAGTAAATTTGATCATCAACTCTTGTTTAAAACGTCATCTGTGGAATGGCTTAAAGTATTGGTGTTAAAGCTGGATGGGTAAGTCCAAATGAGTAAACCTACACATGAGTAATACTAATTAAGGGTAAAACCTGTATGTGAAGCTGGAAAAGTTACCTATCAGGCCAGTTACAACTATTCTGAGTAACTTGATTTGAGGAAGTTTTAATGCTTCCCTTGATTCTACTGATAATCTTTCATCCAGAAAAGAAACACTTGGGCAGGTACACAGCACTTGTCATGGGCATCAACAGAGCAGTGTTTTGCAGTGTTATCTGAGGGGCTGGAATAAACAGTTGAAATACACTCCCCAATGACTGTGCCAATAATGAGCATGTAAGAGACTTGTACAAATAAGTTTAGGAGTGCTAATACAAACATTCACAGTTTATACTTGTATTAGGTATTCCCTTTTAGTAGAAATGCTGATATATATTTCAACAACCAAACACAACAGAAATCAGCCAAGAAAAAAATCTGCCGAATACACAGCTATTTAAATAATGACATTATTTGTAACTGAGAAAATTTGCTTTGAAGTTGGCTAAACTTTTGTGGAAGAAAGCAGACACGAATGATCTGCTGGTACTTCCCACAGTCTGACAGTTGGAGTACTGTTTTATCAGGACACAGCATTTCTTTTATTCCATGGTGAAGGTGAAATGCATAGAAAGAATTACTTTATATATAGATCAAGTGGACTAGTTGAGATTTATACTCACAAAAATTAGACTAGGGTAGATATCAGCTCACTGCATAGTATTTCCTTGGCTAACTGGTGGTTTGGAAGTCAACCCAACATTTTCAAACTAAGCTACAGCAGTCAGGACAGTGGGGCTGTGCCTCTTGTAATAAGCACTTCTCCACCCTGTTCCCACATAAAAACAGTATAAAGCCTTCCAGTGTGACAAATGGAAATTCACACTTCTTTCAAGTCTCAAGTTCTCAAATATTTTTACAAATCAGTTTGTGAAAATGTTTTGTTAATTTGCTGCATCTCCCAGTAACTAACTGTAAGAGAAATACATTTATAGCATTAAGAAAATCTTAGAGAAGTCACAGGGAAATATATTTTTTTTCTTCTTCCCGAAACCTTCACTGAGGTTGGACTTGAGTATCCCTGTAACAAGTGAAGGACACACACATTCACTTCTTTGCATAGGAGGCAGAATAGCAGAGCTACCCCCAGACAAGTAGTGTAACAGGAGCCTCCTTCAGCTGTCGAAAAGGCAGGCAGTAAAGAGAAAAAATCACCCTTGGCTTCATACCCACCTGTCTGTAAAAAGCACTGCTGAAAGCCCAATTATTTTGACAGATACCGAGGAGAGACAAAAAAATAAGGACTTATGTAAATTATAGTGAAAGAACTAAATGTATTTCTAAAAGTATCTCGGGAATTTACAGTAAATAATGCTTTCAAAGGAAATGGTAATCAGTCTGCATTGAAAGCTTCTGATCTTAGCATCTTTACTTCAGATCATATTAGTACTGTGCATCATTACAAGAATGTGTTCTTTGAAGCATGGGTACTCTATCTTCCTGCTATTCATCATAAATACCCTCTCTGTGAAAGTACACTTTTCCACCGTGCACACATTTTTCTTTCTAAGATTCAATTCATTTCCTAAAGAAAAGTCATGCAGAAATCAATCTTGCCAGTACAAGTTCACAAGGCCTGATTCATTTAACAAATGATTTATTGACAACTGTGAGATAGAAAATAATGGAATGTTGTTATTAAGAGGAACGTTACGCATTTCCAGCAGTGTATCTAGAGAGGGTATATACAGAGGATGTTAAAATTCTTTCAAGAACAAGTGATACATTGTGAGAAGAGGAGAGCTTGCCACAGTTAATGGCTGGCTTCCAGCTTCTATTCCAGCACCCTCTTTGTACTCACAGCTAATGCTATCGCATTTCCTGCTGATGGTTTCATTGAAAGCTTGTAGAAAAAGAGATGAGAAAACAAGTGTCCCTTTAGAGAAAATTTAATTTTGATTGGTATCCAAACATCATCAGTTCTTCAGAGAAAATGTGAAGGTTCAACCAAAACTGCATATGCAGCTGCAGACCACAATGGAGTGTAGTAGTTACTGGTTTGATAGCTAATCTGGGAAGTTATTTATCTAAGAAGCATCACACATGGGATTAAACACTTCTCCCCCTTCTTTCTTTCCTTACTGTCCACCTTCTAGCAAGAGCAAAGCAAGCAGTGTCTGCAGTTCTCCAGGCTGAATACACCTTGGATGTAGATACAGATCCTTTTTACATTCTACTAAACAAGACATGAAGAAAAGAACCAATTCCCTGCACTACACATTTATCTACATATTCCACAAGCACGGTGGCATCCTAGGGTGTCTCTTCTAAAAATAAAGTTTTCCCCCAAGCTGCCTTCTGCTCTCATATCCATCATGACTAGAGCGATCGTATGTGACCTTCAGCATGATCAGCACTTTGGTGTCCCCAAGTCAGGTATTAAATCACCCAAACTTTAGTTCAATGGCTCCTGGAAAATAGCCTGAATGTCAGAGGCTCATGCTCCTGACTCAAAGTACATGCACACACCCTGAGCAGAGAGCACCTCATCCTAGCCAGGAAGTCACAAATGGTTCTGAAAATTTGCTTGACCTTGAGGACTGAGGAGCTGGAGTTGAGCTCGAGGGAAATGTCCTCTCTGCTCCAGAGCTGAAGCCCAGAAGCCTCAGGGGAGCTCAGCTCATCAGGGCTCCTGGAAAAGACCATTTTAACTCCTAGAAAGCAGCAATGAAACATCACTGTGCTTATGGAAAAGACAGTACCACACTGGTCCTCAAAAGACTTTGACCATTAGCCAAATTTCTAGAGTCCAGCACTGCATAGGTGAGGAGTTGGCACCCCTGAAAAAGTCATCATGCTGAACGCTACACAACCATAGGAAAAAACAGCTCATGTATGAAAGAGTTCAGGCTCAGATTCTCTTTTGGAAAAGTAAAACAAACCCTCAGTCCTTCTTTGTATTCCTGGAGAAATTATCTGACAAAGAGAAGAAAAGAAATTATTCCTACAGATCTCTGAAGTGCAAAAAGTGAGGAAAATTTAACAGGTTTCATCAAACACAGATGAAAATAGAAAATATATTGAAAACATACAGTTGAATCAGATATACTGTTTTCCACTTCATAAAAAAACAAAAACCAAAACAAACAAGAAAAGGAAGTATTAAAATCAATTTCCAGAAAGATAATTTAAACCCAGAGCAATAAGTTCCTTCCCTACCTATCAGTCTGCAAAGAGGATGATTTAACTGAGATCCTCAAAACTGTTGTAACAAAAAAGCAGGAAAAATCTGATGAATTCAATTGTACTATATTGCACTGTCAAAATCACACAGTAAAAATGCTAACTCAGCCCACAAGGCCTTATTACTGCACAACGGAATTTCAGAAGTAATTAAAAAAAATCGCGAGCACCCATATTTCATGCAAAGAAGTCTATATATTTTCCTACAGCAGAGAGATGCTGAACACAAAATCCTTGAGATGTGAATGCAGGCACTAGTGTATTTACAGCCAACAGTCACCAAGCAGCAGCACAAAGCATTAGTCTAAAGAATTTCTTAAAGACACCCCAGAGGTGGAGGTGACCTGTCATCTGTCACCAGGACACAGCTCGGAGGCAACACAACTTACTGCAATGAAGTATTTAGTGGGGAGAAGCTCAGCGCTGGGGTAGCCTGCGTAACCTCTGTGAGCCAGCAAGCAAAAACCCAATAAAAAGAACAGACTCTTTTTTTGGGGGTGGGATTTACTGCAGACATGAGAGATACGTTATATGAGCCAACATCAGGGGACAATAAGACCAGGGAACAGAGGACGTCAGGTAGGGTCGTGGAGGGGAACCTTGTGCCTGGCAGTGTCTCACAGCTCACGAATTGGTTGCTCAGTTCCTGACCTGGTACGCTTTCAAACAAAAAATTATTGTTTTCCCCTTTCAGTACCCTCTATATGCACTTTTTAAAAGAAGCAGAAGGAAAAGGACGCACATAATTCTCTACACATTATGTTCTATGTACAGTATGATGGAATATGTACGCACGTACAGCAGATGGGAACTCTCGAAAGTAAGTCAATCCATATTCTGGGAAATAAATGTAAAGGTCAATAGGTCAAGGAAGATTAATAATGTCATTCTTGAGCTCCTATGAGAGGAAGAAGCACTCACAGAGATGAACTGAGATCTGCAGGACAGCTGAACACGCACAGATTTTTTCAAGAGCTGGATTTTTTTGGTTATTGATCTGCCAATCACTTTTTTTCTAAGAGGAAATTCAGTTATCCACATCTCAATGAGCCTTCTTCACCCAGTTGCTGTTGTGGGAGCTTTGTTTGTTGTACAACCGCATCTTTTATGATATCTCAGAATAAAAAACTCAATAGCTGCTGTGTTGAATTCTAAAGATCATCATTCTACTTGTTTAGAAAATGAAAATGATGCCCACTTTTCTCACCATCAGTTCACTTTCAAACAGTTTGATATATTTTACTTAATTAAAAAATGTGTCTTTTATTAGCTGGTGTTGCCTGGGCAAATGCTACAGATGTTCCCAATTATGGCATTGTCCCTGCCATCAGAATAAATTTGTAACTCTTGAATAAAAGCTCTCTAGTACAGGAATCACGATGACCTCTCTCTTGTAAAATGGGAAATCATTTGTCATTACTTACTACAGTTCTACCATAAACCCCAGCGACCTTCCCATTGTCTGGAAACTCATTGAACTCCCCATCTGGTGCCTTGGGTTCCATCTGAAAGCACCAGCAGGATTTCCTCTCCAGCTCAGTATCCACTTTCTGCACATCAGTAAAGCCAGATTCATTCATTTCAAATGCCCCGTGCCTGGCTAACTCCGATGCCAACTGCTCTTTCGCTGTATCTTCAAGTGACAGCTATCTTCAATGCAGCTCTCTCAAGAATCTTGTTCTCCCGTGGCTCTCCCTCCCACGTTTTTCTGCCTGTCTTCTACACGTCCCATTTCTTCTCTCGGCATCAGAACAGGTCCTCTATCTCCACCCCCTTCTTTTGTCTTTGACAAACACAAACCCAGTTCAGTTTCCAACACACACGTGTGAAAGACTGATGGATTAACTTTTTCCCATCAAACTGAAATTTCTGTCCATGTTTCATACATCTCCTCACAAATGCCAACTTGTCAGCTTAGGATCCCCACAGGCAGAACTGATTTCCTCATCACTCCTCTCTAGTCTTCAAACTCCTTCATCGGTGATCTTCTCCCACCCTCTTTCTGTTACCTTTACATGGGGCTGGAGCCTTTTTCAGGACTATCTTAAACTTCAGCTTTGCTTAAATCTTTTGCAAAGACAGCAAACAATGGTTTCAAATAAGATTTTTCCAATCCATTCTCACATCTAAGCAGCTTTCACCCGACTCTTCTCCTGCCCTTTCCTCTGGCCTTACTGAGCCCCACCGGCTCCTTTTCATAGCCTTTCGAAAAGCTTCTGCAAAGATAATTTTGCAAAGCTAATGTAGCACAGCTCCTGATGCTGACCATGCCATCCTCTGCTGTCTGCATTCTTCCACCAGCCTCACTGCATCACATATAAACTCTAAGTCTCTGTTTCAGGACCCTTTACAATTTTCATTTTACTTCTAATCATACCTCTACTAAGCCATCATTGATTTCTCTTTGTTAAGGATGACAACCCTAATTACCTAGTTGCTAAATTTTGAAACAAGCGTCTTCAGCTTTTTTTGTCGTACCTGCCAGAAACTCTCTGTCAACACCTGCAAAGTCATGTTCAGAATGCTTCTCAAAACTCAACTTTAACATGACGGCTACACAAATCCAGACAAATAATAATTAGGCTCTGAGGCACCAACTGCAAGATTGCCCACACTGCTGACCTGTGTTTGTCACATTTTTAATTAGCATTGCCAATATTGTTTCTTTGCTTTATGTAGGTTTTAAGCTTTTGCTTAGAAATCATTTTTTTATTGCGCTTATATCAAACAGGCATAGCAAATATCTGACTCCCCTACTAACTTAAGCAAATGAGTTGTTAAAAGAAAGCTACGTTTATAACTCCTTCTAGATGTATAAAATATATTTTGCAAAGGAGAAGAAAACGTATATAACAATTTGGCACCGTGTCAGGAAGAACACCCACTGATTGGGATGGATGATGAGGAGGTAATGAGAAAATCCAAAATCCATGGCATGATTTATTTCACCGTAAGTCTGTGAAAAAACCTAGCAGTATCAGTGAAATTATTCTGTATTTGTTTAACTGAGAGGCTGTACAGGATGCAATTCAGCCATCTGTGCTTGGTCCATCTGTAGTCAGAAGAGTACCACACTACTGTACTGTACTACTTCTGCTGTCAGACTTTGGAGACGTTACAAGATATGCCAAGGAGTACAGAATGGTAGATGACAGTACATCGATGAAGATCTCTGTCTCAGGTTGTCTTCTCTCCAGTCGCTTAGAGATGCACTTCAAGTCAATATCACTAACTAAACCTTCCTAAGCAATCCTTGAAATTACATCCTCATTCCTGTATTATACGTGTATTTCTATTCTTCCAATGGAATAACAAACTACTACCATCAGTCAACAGTGACAAATAAAAATAAGACAATAAATAGTGCTCTAAGTAACAGAACTAACAAAGTCTGCTTTGCTCCAGATTTGTTTCCTATGTCCCAACAGCTTAAGCCTATATAACTCTCCAACATCACACGTGCCAAAGTCATCCTCGAATTCCCCCTGAAATACTTCCCTTTCCACAAAACTCCAACTCCAAGGAGGAACTGCAGGGACTTCCCCATGACAGGTCAAGCAGCCCAGGGAACCTCAGAGTCTTTCCCTTGGGTCTCTCTTTTCAGCTCGTCTCTCCATTGTGTCCCAGACCAGACAGGACTCTTGACCTTGGCTACTCTGACTTGACTTAGAGGCTCAACGGGTATGGTGAGAAGTTTGGCAAACACTTTGCACAGTCTTTGTTAAAAAAGCCTCCAATATATCTCAACGTAACACAGGAAAATAGTTCTTGATACAGTTAATTCCTCTCTGGGGGTTTATTCTGAAATGGGAAAAAATGCTGTTGAAGCAACTGAAGAATAGCTGTTGAAGCTTTTTCCCTCACTCTGTGACTGCTGTGATAACTTCGGTATTTAACAAGACTCAGGGACAGCACACGCAGAAGCTCTTGCAGGTCTCTGCCATGAGGCGTGACCTCCATTCACTAGTTTCTTAGTGTCTCTTGTCTCTTAGAAACATCTTGTCTCTTAGAAACCTTGTCTCTTGAAACATCAATAAAGGCAGCTGCAATGAATTCATATCTATTTATTCAGAAAACACTGCAGTTAAGTATGAGAGGTCTGATACAAAGCCTTACTGCCAAAGAAATATATCTGCACCACAAAGAAAGTAGTAAAACCCACTTAGCCATGAATTAATACATAATGAACAACTGACAATAATTATTTCAATATAGAGTTCCTGACCTGCTTCAACACTTCCTTCCTTTTTCTTTAATCATATTTTTTTGAAGGTTTTGCACTTGATTTCTTATCCACAGAGGCACTTAGTAGTTTGTATTTCCCATTAATTCTCTATATAATAGTAAGTATCACTTTCCTCTGAGACAGAAGCATAAATGATTGGCTCTTTTCTTTTAACGATGAGAATGCAAACCTTGTGACTTTGGGCTCAGCAGAGCTCAACACATCTCATGGACCTTTACTCTGATAAGACTTTGCTACAGAATGAGAGAACTCAACGAAGTGTGGTAGGTGTAATTAAAACTGTGTTATGCTGCTGATCCACAGGCAGATAAATACTATAAGCATTAAATTGCATTGGTTTGTTAAAAAAAAAAAAGGCTGTTCATTTCCTTGTAAAAAAACCACATCAATTTAAAAACAGTGAAACTATAACTCTGAAATGAATTACAGTAGTTCACAAGTTCCTCAGAATAAACAGAGGTCTATGTACTCCCCTACCAAGAGACTTAACACTTTATGCAGAGTGCAGTGAAGCAGCATAATAACAATTATAAGCCGAAGGGATCTACAGGCACAGACTGCTGACGGGTGGCATATTAATCCACTTTTGTTTTCCACCCTGTGTATAAACTTCTTAATGGAAAATACAGAGATTTTCTGGAAATGATGGTCAGTGGTTTAACTCAAAATGTTATCTTTGTAATTTTTTTATTTGCCATTCATTGAAATAAATATGATTTGGTGAAAATAAGCCTGGCGTCAAGCTGCACGATATGGGCAGATCTTCTGTTTGCTCTGATTTGAAATAAAATTTCTGTCTCTTTTCCTTGGGTATTAATGGCAATACTTCATCATCATTAGGAGTCTAATCATAATACGCTCCGCATGGAATAATATAAATCAAGAACCTTTTTTACTTGCCACATGGGCTTGCAAGTTCAAAGAGACTGGCCTTCTTGGAAAAGTTACCTTTTATCACATTTATCAGTCTGTGAAAATCAGAGTAAAAAGTCACTTGTTACAATCTCGTCTACCAAAATATTAAGATGTGCGCTTTCCCAGACAGCAGCAATTACTCATAGGGCTGTAGAGAGAATGGGAAGAAACTAATTGAAATGACTTTACACATTCAAGTAAATTCTTGAATTAAAATCAGATGAAAGTCAAATAAAAATGCACCAGGTTTTATGCTGAAGCCATGCAATAAGCTCTTAAATAGCATGCCTTCCTTCTGGAAAGAACATTAGTTCATACTGCAGAGAATCCTCCACAGATTTCTGGGTGAATATTTAGAATGAAGTGAAAAATATTTATTCTATGATCTTTTCCTCAAGCTACTTATGTAGTTGATGAGGGATAACATACAATGAAGATATAACATACAATGAAGATTATATAATCAGGCTGGAAGATCGGGGCTGAAGAGCCAGAGTAGCTCACACGTGGAAGAGAAGCAGATGGACTTTTCCTAGAAAGGGGAAAGAGACTGAGCCACATTGGAGGAGAGGAACACAGCTTAGGAAGGAGGATATAGCAATAGGCACGAAAAGACACATCTCTTCCCCTTTCACTGCCACACCACACACTGCCTCAAACCTTATCACTTTCTCATTGATTTTCTCACTAAAACAACAAGCTATGTCTTCATATATGTCAACGCTTCTTGAGAGAGTCACCTGAGTTCTCTTTAATCTAGACTCCCAAAGTTGCAGAAGCTAAAAGTGAGGCAAAAAAATGGAAAGATGGCACGTTCGATTTGGTAAAAACAAGCAATCACATTTTTCATTTTCAAAGTTATAACTGACTACTTTTTCTTCCTTTCATAAAGCTGAGAACATGAACGGGTACTTAAAGTCAAAATCTGAATGCCTACCTTGCCCTCTCATACTGTTTTTCATACATGTGACAAATCTTGGAGGAAGCTTCCATTCACTATTATTGATTGTTCCCATTTATTTGTCTCTGGTAGATATCTGTCAGTTCCTTATGTTATTTATTATTATTTTTTTAAAAATAATTTCTGCAAATCTATGTTTTTATTTTACTATCTTCCCAGAATTCTTGTACAGTATCAATAAGAGCTTATTTACATATGAAGTTATTTACAAACAGGAAAAAATATATCAGCTTCCTTCAAGAATGAGTCCACGTGCAGATAAACCCAAGGCTATACTATATTCTCAAGGAATTTGTAGAAAGCTAGAAGAATAATAGTTAGAAAGTGCTTTGGGATAAAGTATCGTGATGTCTTGTTTAGAATTAGGTTACAGTGATATTAATCTTCTCCATCTTATCTAATTACCTATGAAACATCTGAAGCACTAGTGAGGCATTTCTGGAAAACACGTTTCAGTATCTTTCTAAGCAGAATATAAAAGGGCAACCCCCTGATCACTAGCAGTTTTAAGAGAGGAACTAGTTGCTTTGAACTCCACCTTACTTTATCAACCCGTTTTTCAAACCCACCAGATATTATACGAGTACCATAAGGCTACTTGCTAAAGTGTTTTTGCGCTTATTCTGCTGAAGTTAAAACCTTCTAGAGACAAACACAGCAGTACCACTGCAAAAGCTGTCTGTCTTGTTCACTTGGGAGTCATCCAGTTGTGTTTTCTCCAGCAGATACCCACACAGAGCCCGTCAACTGAGGAAATGGAAATGAATATTAAAGTCACTCAGAGAGCCCAGCAGGGAGACAAATTTGGTTTTGACTGGCTTGTTCTTCAGCTCCAAACCCAACTAGGAGGACCCATGCTGGTGGCACTGAGCAGCTATTGGTCTGGCTTCCTAAACTGTACACACTGCAGCTCTTTGTTCCTTCCCGCAACTGCAGGTTAGATGAGCACGCCCGTTTCCCCATGGGGGGGGACATGAACGTATCGTGAATGCTGAAACCACGAAGCAGCACAATGCTGCAGTATCAGAATGGTAGGTTTAGCAGAAAAAGTACTATTTGAATCTATCCCATTCTTGCTACAATCATTAACATAAAATCAATTTATGTTGTGACATTTCCCTTTCTCATTATGATCTCTGTCACAAGAATGAGGTTTTTAATCCCCCATAAAGTCTTTAAGAGACAGAATAATATGCACTAAATGCATTATACATTTTTTAACACGACCTTTTCATGGCTCTTCAGTTTGACTGCCTGGTCACCCCTTTTTTTTGAATGCCTTGGTAATCTAAGAGGCACAGATGGAATGGTAAATAATCAAAATACTGAATCTTTAAAAGGTTAACTTCATACTGCAAGTGACTCTTTTATAGGTTATATATACAGCATTGTCATATTTTGCAATCCCCAAAAAAGTTAGAAAAGTAAATGGCAGACTGTGACTGTTCTGATGACAGTGATAAAAATTATTCAGGAAAGAACCAAGATGTCTGTGATTAGTACTAGTTCTATTCGTCCAGTAGCTCACGCGTACTCATCCTGTATGAAACAATCTACTTTTTATAGACATGTGGGGAGCTTTAGTCACCCTTCACCCTTAAGAGGTTTGAGCACCTCAAATAGAGAATGGTTTTGACACTGAAAGTACATGATCAATACTAATCCTCTTCCTGCTGTTGTCATTTTGTTTTGGTTTTTTGTATGACACTTAGAAAGTAATCAAAAGTGAACCTTTGTAAAATAATTGGCAGGCAATCCTCTTCCCTAGTTATTGTTTTAAACGATGGCATTAACTGCAACGGGACCCAAAGTCGGGCAAGAAGAGAGGGGATTGCATGTGCTGAGAGAAAATAGGGAGAAGCCAAAACATCCACTCAAGGAGAGTATGGAGCAAATGTGGAGGATATGGCCCAGTGCCTGAGTGTATTGCATTAAAACTAGAAAATCTCCTTTTGGTTCTTTGATGCTTCCCTGACATTATTTTCTCACAGCCAGGCACAAGAATTCTCCCAGGAAAAGGGATGAGGAGAGAGGCCAAGAAAGGAGGTCAGTTCCTGGTATGATTTCTGCATCACTAGCAGAATTTTTTTCTAAAAAAGGGCTGGACAAGGAGTAAAAAATACCACATGGCTTGATAATATACTTCCACAATGCAGTCATGGATATGTAGAAATAAGGGAACGGCACTACAGGTGTCAAATGAATTAATGAAAAATATGAACGTCCTTATAACACAAACATGTAAAACCTTACTACAGTGTACCTTTCTCACAGGAAAGTTCATAGAATCATAGAATGGCCTAAGCTGGAAGGGACCTTAGAGATCATTTAATCCAGCCTCCCTGTCGCCAGGGATGTCACGTGTCGACTAGATCAGGCAACACACGGGGACCGAACGGGAACTGAACCCTCGACCTTTGCGTTGTTATCGCCACACTCAACGGTCGAGCTAACCGGCCTCCTAATTCACATAAATGAACAACAAAAAAAAAAAAGGAGAAAAGCCTTTAATGGGATTTTAGAAAGAATCCTATTATACAGAGAGAAGTGCAGCTCTGGCTGGAAGGAGACTTTAAAAATGAATGTCCTATGCCACAGTTTAAAGACATTCAGGTCCTTCCATGGGTATCTGCAGACCATTCAGTGCAGACAGGCAGGCTCCTCTCGTTTTAGCTATTCCAACTTCTAACACAAAACTCCTGAGAGCTTAATAATTTATGGTCCAAGCAGAAATATTTTGCATGCGGGGATGTTCAGCAGTTCAAATGTGATGATTTGTCTCTCCTTCGTGAGGCCTGGGGAGACGTCACCTAACAAGGCACTGCTGAGTTTGTCTGAGAGCTTGGCTTGAGGGTTTCTATGAAGCTCTAATGCTACGCCCCAGTTATTCATCCTAAAAAAGGGGGGAAAGAGTTTCTCAAGTAGTCAAAACTCACAAGCAAGTTAACTTTCTGCTCAGGCATCTAGGAAGATTTTCAGAAAGGGGAATAAACCACAGCCTACATGCAGAGAAGCTACTCGCTATTCCCTACTAAAATGGCAATAATCTCTATTGCTCTGTAGCCTACAAAGCAATAAAGAGCTGCTAAGATTAATTAAACTCTGAAGTGAGAATGAAGATTTTTATTCAATCATCAGTGCTGTTTGTTGCCACTATACCATTCACAGAGATTACCATATAGCAATTCAAATTACAAAGCAGGACTTTTGAAATATAAGAAGGGCACTACTTAGTCAACTTTTGGGTATCCAGCTATCAAGGATCTACTTTTTCAGAGTATCTGAAAACTGTTAACAAGTTCACATCACACTGACCATTCACTTCAGTTCTGGGTGCTCAGCAATTCTGCAAATGAGGCCTCAGAGTTTCGAATCAGGAATCTGGAAAATGAGAACACGCAGCTAGCGACCCTTTGTGAAAAATCTGGCTTAGCAAGACGGGCAGCATTACAACGGAAATCACTGCCAGGAACTGCATGAGAATTAATTTGTCCAGGGCAGCACACATCAATTGCTCTGCCTATGCGACTTTTTTTTAAATTATTATTATTTATTTGCTTCACTCTCTGCTATTTGCTCCTTGCACTCTACTTGCTCTTTGCACTCTTGCGCTCTTCAGCTTTGGAGAAATACAACACAACTGTTGTCTCCTCTACTATGCAACCTGACATATGGACAAAACAGGAACATTTTGTACCGAATGACGAAATGATGCTATGGACTAAATGGTAGACAAACACGTAATTAAAAATTATATCATATTGCATATAGAAAAGGGATTGAAATAATTGTATCTGAAAGATGGATTCAGCAACCTCTCTCACTTTCATGCGAACTTTGAAACACAAACAATTATCTGAGAATTATTCCAATTATCAAAGGTTTTAAACTCACTTTCAGAAAGCTCGAAAAGACACTTTTTCTTGAAAAAAATGGAAACGTGATCTTGCATAACTCCCAGGTTGCTGACATTCAAGTGTGAGATGAGAAGAGATGAAACACAGTAATAACCTCTGAATTCAAGCACGAACTCTACGTTTTTAATAGCCTGGGTTTTTGCCTTCCTTCCATCCTAAAAGTGGTTAACCTACGTCTTAACAGCAGGTAGGGAACATACTATCAAATTATACAAAATTTTCTAAAAATTTTCTAAGACCATTTACAGAATCCTAAATATATATAATAGCAATGGGAAAGGTCACACTTCCCCTGAATTGGTGTGAATTGAACTGGTTTTAACTCCTGTTTCTTTCAGACCCGGCTTTATTTCTGTTGAAAGGAGGAGGTCATCAAACTGTGAATACTCCAGGACAGGTCCTCCACTGATATAAATCAGTATCGACTTTAATGGAGCTATGTGGATTTAGAGCACGCAGAAATCTTGGCTGGCTCATCGTCCAGAGAGCGGTGAAGCAACTCTGCCATTTGGAGAACTCCACTGAAAACAGGTATTACTTATAACTTCTGATTTTTGTCATCTGGCAGACCTATGTGAATGGTGTAAGCCACCCCTACTGAGAGATTTCAAGTCTATTTGAAGCAAAACAATAACGAAAAGACGGAACACAGTTTTCTATAACGACAGTACCTAGCATTTACCGTGTACCAAATATGTTAAGTCCTCAAAGCACTTCAGTGAAAATCCATTAATTTCCTTTCACAGTACGGCCAAGCACGATGTCTAGTACACAGAAGTGAGAATCATCACTGCAGCTTTTTGGAAGCGATTACTTCAACACCAAGTAGCGACTACTGTTTCAGGAGTAATTTGAATCACTGCTGCGGTCGATGCAGGAGCTGGTTACAACTCCTTGGTATGGAAAGATAATCTGTCACAACACTCATAATGCACAGAGCAACTACAAACCATGCTGAGATCGCTCCAGTGGAGAAGAAGAGAAATGGAGGTTTGCTTTCATGTGTCAAAGGCATTTGAACTTTCATTCAAAGGCCATATGAACAGGTTCACTCTGGGCAAACCAGAAAGGAATAATGGGCATCTTCTGAGACCGTGGAAGACAAAAAATTGCTGGGGGGACACGATGCTAAAGGATAAAAGACTATAGGATGGTCATACCAGGTTCATTTAGCTTAACTCTCTGTGACAGCGGCGTATGCCTGGTGACGTTTAGGAGAATGCACGGTCACACCTTTCCACCAAGTTCTTGTAACTTCCTGTGATTTTTTGCTATTCAGAGCAGAGACGGATTAAAAATGTGAACAGGAGTCTAAAATAGAGATGCAATGACAAAGTGTCTCTGACTGAAAAGCCTTCACAAGCAAATGGAGTTACACACAAGCAAAATCACCGCTAACAGAAAATAACTAATATCATGGGAAGTTACTGCACTCCTAGGGAGAAAAGGATGACTACTGTTATTATTGTTATTATTATTATTATTTGGCATACAGTTTCTCTGCTGGAAAATGGAGTTTTGAGACAATCAAAAATTATTTACAAATTGAGATTGACAAGTTGAAGCGCTGAAATGCTGAAATTAAGCACACCCATTTCAAAGTGGTATCTCTGCTTCAAAAACTGTCAGGTTTCATTTTTGAAGAGTTTTTTTAAAAGGTCTTTTACTTTACCATGAAGAATCACCCCCTCAAATCCTGACATTCCAGTTCAGTTAGTAAACTGAAAAATCAATTATTTGCACAGTACTGGTTTTGGGGGAAAAAGGCCAGAAGAGAAGACAAGCACATACGAAAGTCAGTGGGGAATCAAATGGAGAGTGAGAGAGAATAAATACGGAATTTATCCATAGGACTGACAGAGCCGTACAAAAAGCTGACTGCTATTCCTAATTTAGAAATGTATGGGGAAAGAGAGGAGAAGAAACTTTGCTGAAGTTGAAAAGCTGGCAAGCGCCAAGGCTACGTACAGAACCCCAGAACTCCAACTTGGCAAGAGGGCAGATGGTCTCTGCAAATGGTATTAACACCTCTCAGCAGAAGACAGCCCTTTAAAAAAGTGAGGGAGCAAAAGTGTTCATGACACCACGGTCCCTGAGGCAAGGAAGTGTCTACATAAAAAAAGGCTTGAGCAAAAATTGCCAAGGAGCTCCCTGGCAGTTCAACCCAAGCATCTGCCTATGGAGGAGACTTAATTACTGTTTTGAAAGGAAGCTGAGTCCAGAAATCAAAGCCAAGAGCTTTAAACCACTGGTAGAGGTTTCCTTAAGTATGTTACATGAATCATAGAAACTGCATGTGCACTTTTTTACCTGTGCATAAGAATGAACCCCAAAGGCAATTTGAGGTTGAAGTCTTTGGCCAAGTGCCTAAAGAGCTCAAATAAAATGTTTTGGTGGCACCCACCAAGGGGTGTTGGTTGTTATTTAATGGCAGTAACGAGGAGCTGGATTAAGAACATATTCAAACACCTAGACTGCTTACTTACAGTAAGTTTATACAGGTTATCCGAGAAAAGTAATCTGAGGGAGCAAGCACTGCACATGAAATGTAATTTTTAAGGACTTTCTGTACCTAGACCACGTGGCATCTTTCCAACCCAATTTCTTTATGCAAAACAGATAATTCTGCATAATTCGCACGTTACTAACATGAGAAGAGACTTATTAGCAACACAAATTACATCTCACTTAGACTTCATTTATTATCCCGATTTCATTTATTATTCGGGTCCAGAGAAGGTCATGAGGATGATCAAGGGGCTGGAGCACCTTCCTTGTGAGAACAGGCTGAAAGAGTTGGGGTTGTTCAGCCTGGAGAAGAGAAGGCTCTGGGGAGACCTTAGAGCTGCCTTCCAGTACTTAGAGGAGGCTACAAGAAAGATGGGGAGGGACTCTTACGATGGAGTGTAGTGAGGAGACAAGAGGTAATGGTTTCAAACTACAAGAGAGTAGATTTAGGTTAGATATTAGGAAGAAATTCTTGATTCTGACCGTGGTGAGGCACCGGCACAGGTTGCCCAGAGAAGCTGTGGCAACCTTCTCCCTGGCAGTGTTCAAGGCCAGGTTGGACAGGGCTCTGAGCAACCCCATCTGGTGGGAGGTGTCCCTGCCTACGGCAGGGGGCTTAGAACTAGATGACCTTTAAGGTCCCTTCCAACCCAAATCATTCTGTGATTCTCTGAATTAGCTGGTGAGTGAATCATCTCATGCTCTGTCTCTCCGCGTAGACACTCACAGAGCACTTATTATTGTGGCATCAATGCCACTCCTCATCCTTGCTATAACATCTGGAATGTGTATTCAAAACAGTCATCTGTGAAATAAAGCACGTTAAATTCAGGCTTGCATCTGGGTAATCTGAAGGAGAAGCAATTTGCAGAAGCCCAGGGCATTCTGTTCTACTACAACACATTTCTGGAAAGTATCTAATACTGTAACTGCTTTGCCCTACAGCGCTAAGACCAATATTTTCAACAGAATGTGTACACCCAGCTCCTTTGTAAGCACCAGTCTAAATTTGAAACTAGTCCTTTACAGCCAGTCTAACAACCTACCCATAAAACCAGCCGCCTGGCTAGATCTCTTCTGGCTACTTTTGTCTCCTCTTTTTCATTGTGACCTACAGCTAAGGACATTTTTCACACTGCACACCCATGGAAAAGACTTCTATAATCACGTTAAAGGCTGGCATACTTGACTTGCAATACACAATTCTCCATTTGTCTCCTCAGGGAAATAAACACTTTTAAAGTGTCTTTGGACTTCTAAAATGACATAACCAAATACAATGGCTACTCTAGTAATAAAAGAATGAGTTTTCTACTTCTCACAAAAATGTCTACAGTGAGGAATTTGGATTTTACATGCCCTTACACAAACTCATCTACAGTTTTATTTTTTTATTGCTTGCATGTTCTCGAGGGAAGCCAATTTCTCTTTCAAGCAGCAGTGACTTCGGTAAGTCAAAGCATCCAATTGCTAGAGGAGGGTTCAACTCTCATCACAGAAACCCTGCTGTGGAATACAATCTGCTTTCAGAAAAGCAGAGAGGTGAAGGACAAAAACAAACGGCAATTACTCAAAGACTGTGAAGAGCTTGGAGACTGGTGTTCTCTCGCTTCTGAATTAGGGTAAGAAAATACACTGGTCTAAACATTGCCAAGGAAAATGGTCAATCACTGAGCATACTTAAATTGTTTTGCTATCACCTAGAATATGAAGCTGTAACATAACAGTACATAATATTTGCATTTATAGTTGCTTTTTAAGAAAGATTGTACCAACTTATAAACCCTCCTTTAGGACAGACATTGGGCAAGGACATGATAACATATTCACAGTTTGCACCAGTAACTATAATTCCATTATTTCATGACTAAAACCTGTCTTGCTACTTTCAATCCCTTGCCATAGCAGTGAAATAAACTTCTGATCTTTCCCCTTGACTACCTAGTTGAAAAATAACCACTTTTCAATCTAAATTCATGCAACAACTTTCTTCGGGATTCCACCGGTCCAAAATATAATACATTTAATCCACGTTCACATATTTGAAGCACCAGGAGAAATAACTCACATTTTTCACTACCAGTGCTGCCAGCACTGTCTTTGGCATTAGCAAAAGAGTTGGCCATACCACACTTCTAGACACATAGCACTTCTGTAGCCTTCACTAGTTCTTAGAGGGTGATACATGAGTCCAGGCTTGCCTAGAATATAAGTTACTTTAACGTAATTCAGTTTCCCAAGGTCAGGAGGAAGAGTTTACTTCTAAACCCTTGCTCTTAACAGTGAAATAGCTCCACCACGTATCAGCAGTTTCTGAATTTCTTTTGGAATGCAAACACTTGCCAATGAATCTGCTTCTCAGGAGCTTAATATATTGTTTTCACTTGCATTTTCTTTTATACCTGTACTTCAATTGAATACAGCATCTTTCCTTTATTGAATGCTGCAGTTAATCAGTTGGTTCCATAAAGCACCACATAAATTCTGGTTTATGAATTCTTTGTCACAAGAATGTAGCCAAATGCCTTGTGTCCCAAGACTCAGCAGTAACACACCACCTTTGCACAGCCTTGCAAAACTTGGGATGGAAATTACAGTAGCCCCACAACAGCCTTTGCAACAGAACCTCACCAGTGTGAAAAGCTGCCACGAGCTCTCGTTTTCCAAGTCTCTTATAAGTAGCAGATGTCTTTCCTCCTTCCTCAAATTCCTCATTCATTTTACACCCTAAACTATATGACTAAAATAAATAAATCTATAAAGCTATGTGAAAAAAATATTCTCTTTTTGAACTAGTGCACAGTGAATTGCCTTAAAGCTATACATATCTTATACATTTAAATAGCTGTACCAGTCTAATGCCTTCTCTAAAGCAGCTCTGCCACATCTTTTCAATAGTGTTGTGGAGTTAACTTTTTATGAGATGGGACTTTCTACTTTGTTTCTGCACAAAGAAATCAGAGATGAGAGCAGCTTAACTCTAGACTGAAGCAGAGCAAAACTCACTCTTTCTCCTACTTCATCTTGAAATGACCTCTGATGAACACGGCTGATCTAAATTTACAAAAGACTCCAGACAAGGTCTTACCAAAGCCCTGTAAAGTATTACCAGTATTTCTGGAAATGCCACTCCTGACACACCTGAGGATTATCAAAGTCTTCCTCACAGCTCCGAGTTGCTCAGATTTATTGTGACCAGCTGCCACACTATGGTCATTTTCTCCTTTAGACATTTCTAACCAAAGAGCTCTTGGATTAAAGCAGATGTTTGCATTATTGGACCCCAAGTGTATAATTACACAGCTTGTACTAATGAACTTCTTCCCCTTTCCATTGCTCCACTTCTCAAGGATACCCAACTGAAAATACAGAAAGGAACTTTTTAAAGTAATGTAAATAGTGTCCAGTGTTGTTGCAACCAACCTGACTTCTTTTCCAAAAAATGTAAACTGAACAGATAACACTTCCTCCCACGTGTTTCTTTATTGAAAAATCTATTTTACTTATTTGTTGCCTTCTGGGTAGCAGCATTCTTAAATGCAGTTTTTGTACATGCTGTATAGCAGTCACCATATGTCTTTCCTCCTCATACATTAAAAAAAAAATCGAAACACATAAAAATTATATTCCTAATACAAACAATATGTCCTTTAAAAATTCTGATGTGTTTTTTTTTTGGTTGAGACTCTTCTGTTTCTTTATAGGATCTTACTAAACTGAAGAAAGTGATACATAAGCTTAATTTAAAAATCTTGAATGTACCAAGTGAAGTTTAGTATGAAAGATTTATTATTTAAAGTGTCCAGAATCAGAGTTCTAATACATAAAATGAAAAGAAAGCATGACGCAAAAGATTGTACCCCTTCTAGGTTTTTTTTTTGCATCTTAGACTCGCCTAGAATATTTAAAACCTTTTCCACAACCTGAAAGCCTACAGCTGAATTTCAATCGTGAAAGATCAATAAGGCATTTGTTACATGCAACTCGCTGCCCAAAATGACTGTGATATGATTTTATTTTACTCAGTTTTCATTTTTCTTGTTGACAGGGAATGCCTGATAAGTGAGTACTTGCTGTTATAGACCATACTTACAATTTAGACAATAAGAAAATCTGCCTGTTGTCTATGTCTGATAACTCCTGGGCCCTGACTATCACTGTAAACAAGCTGAGAAATAGGGCACGATGATACATAAAATTACCTTCAGACAAGCAAGATGGAGCCAAGGCCATAATTCATTAAATCCAAAAATATACTGATACAAATGTATAAAGTATACTATTATAAGGGTTATTATAGTGTTTTTCCATAAACATACCCTTCTTAGTCATGAAATTCTGTCTCGCTCAGTGGAACACAATGCTAGAAAATTGTGATTAAAACCAAGTTGGAAAATCACCTTACAGTAAACACATTGCTTGGACATAGGCTTAGCTACTTTCTATCTTACTATTAATTACAAATTTTATAAAGTCATGTCTGAATACTTGTAGGGGACTAAAGCTTTGTAATTCAGCTCCAAGTACAGATCTCCAGAGAGGCTGGACACCTCCGTGAAAGAGTAAACTGCAATTTTGAGTGATCGGCCTCAGACTTCAGCGTGAGAGCCTGTATCTGAAAAAACAACTGAACAGACATGTGCGTATTTTAACATTTGGGACACAGAGTTTCTATGCTGGTTGCCTAGAAGCTTCTCTAACGCTGACATTTATTTTTTGTGTTGCAGGACATTTTAGTAAGTATTTTCTTATGATGGACTTTTTATGATGGACCATTTTCTTATGATGGACTCTCATCTGACAGAGATGGACTTGAGCCAAATCATCCAGGTTTTAATAACTCACAAATACAGATCCTGATTCTCATTCTAGTCCATTTCTAAGCAGACACGTCTGCTTTACAAGAAGCAGATAACTTTTTTGATTTTTTTTTTTTTTGATTTACGAAAAGTCCATTAAACTCAATTCCAAAAAAAAAAAAAAAAAAGGAATTCTTCAGAGGAAAATGAATGTAGAAATGTCCCTCTTGGGACACCAAAAGATATAAAATACGTAAGCATATATATTTGGAATGAGTAGCAATCTCTCAAATACCACCTCCTTTTTTCCGCACTAATAAAAAGGGAATTAGAAACAGAAAAAAATCAGAACTAAATTGACATGATGCTGCACAAAAAGTAACAAACTCTCTGGAACAATCAGTTAGTCTCTAATATTCATTTATACCATTATAGGCTCAGAATAACTTGGTAAAGTCCAATGGCTCAATATTGTTGATGGAACTATTTCAGATTTATACTGGAGTAACCAAAGACGGAATTTATTCCTTAAGATAAATGAAAAAAGACAACAGTAAAGAAACCTACATCCAAGAAACCAAAAAGAGACGTATTTGAAATTTTCAAGTCTTACTTTCTCCTGCATTTTATTGAAAAGGTTTGTGGTTTTGTTTTTTTTCCCTCACACTAGGGATGTTTAAAATTAATACTGCAGTGATTAACATTATAATTTATTTTACTGTCAGGTTTCTGGAGATTTTTTCTTGTATTAAATATTAGGGAAATACTCCCCAAAATGCAGAAATCAATATCCATAAGAAAAAACACCCCTATATGAAACCAGTCTTATTTATCTTTTGTTTATGATGAGTGAAATTTTAGTGCTCTGATTATTATTATCAGCACACAAACACCTGCTGTTCCTAGACGGTGTTTCTATTAACCCAGTGAGCCACTTCAACATTTTTTTTTTGTTGGCAATGCAAAATCAAATTATTTCTTGCCTGAAAATCATTGTTACTTGCTGGCACTAAGTGTTTACTATGTCATTTTCTAACCTTTTCTTTATGGTGGGGGAAAAAAAAAATCAATAGCCATTTTAACATTTTGTTTAGTAACTATTTATGAAACTCTGATTACCATCGAGCTGCCTAAGTAGGTTCTTACCATGTTTTGTGGGTTTATACACCCTGGTGGCATTTGTTTCCTTTCCACCTCAAAGTGGGAAGTTACCTGCAGGGTCTGGCACTGGTTATGCCAATACTGCCCTTGAGCCTGTGCCCAGTTGAGGTTTGGGTTTGCAGTTCCTGGTTATATGGATGAGACCCACCAAATTAACTTGTTTAGAATAGTTTCATTTTAGGTGGTGATGACTCCTGGGCAAAGGGTGAAACCCACATCCACTGCACAGCTCTAAAGGAAAACATAAAGACTTCTCAGCCACAGAAGAAGTACAGCCTCAAAAGTTTTCTGTTTCAAAAGGATTTAAAAAAATCCCACTGTTTTTAATATAATTACCCTACGACAAAGTTATTTTTATGCAGTTCCCATCTCCTGCTGCCGTCTGGGATCAGTCTTTATTTAGTGATGAGGAACAGTTGTCTTGTCCTGGTTCAACCTCAAAAAATTATGACAGGAATTCTGGCTCAATGTTATTTTATCAACATGTTCCCATGTTAAAGAGGTGCATTTACTAAAAGTGCAAATCCTGCTGACAGTCAACATTGTTTCAGCAAGTACCTGAAAGAGGCAAACCAAAGCGTATATGCTGCTTTTAGTGCTGCCTTTTCCTCCTTTCTGTCATTTTTGCCTCTAAAGCAGAAGTTGTCTGTTATATTTTGGAGCCCGCTGTAATTTGATCAAATCCAAGAAGTGACAGCTAGTCAATGGATGGTATCGTCCCTGACTTGTTATCTGTCCGGATGATCAATGCTTCTGTGCCAAGTCCCAAAACCTTAGAGCCATATCAAAATGCAGAACAACTTATGGCAAGGCCTTACAAAGCTCTGCCCTAATTAACTAACAAAACCCTAGAAGATTCTGCGAGCGTTTTACCTGCAAGGGTTTTGCAGTACCTGAAATTGTTCCGCGTGATGACTTGTTAATTGTACACCATCGAAATTCTTTCCACCTCACTTCTGCAATACAGCAAAGCCATTACAAAAATTTTGGGTGTTTTTGAGGTTAAATTACATTGATTAAAGACGTTTCACTGAATTTCAAGGGGAGCAGTAACTACTATTGATCACACGTAGCTAACCTAGAAATCAATGCAAAGGAGATGTATAATTTGGTGGGAATGTAAGTGATATAATTTCAGAGGGATATAAATAGCAGCAGTTTCAAAGCTTTCAATTCGTCAACACCTATTGCTCAGCTATAAGTGCTTCAGGATGATCAGATTTTCAAAACAGACCAGGAAAAGTCCATAGACCAAGCACATGGAAGATGTTCTACCCAAGTAGGTAGTTCCAAACATCAAGCTTTGCTGAGCAATCCTCCATAGCTTGCGGATGTGGTTATGTATTGACCACACAATCACACCAACATCTCCTTTCGCAGAGTTGAACCTGGTGGCCTCTTAAACAAACCTCTTGTAAGGGCATCACTGCCTTTCTTGGTTACAGTGGAAGGACTTGCATTTAACGGGTTCTTCCTGAGCTATCCCAAGACCAGCTCTGTATACAAGCCTTGATAAAACACACCTCCGTCACAGACATAGGAGCAGAGTGATGTGGTGTATGAACATAACAAACGTATCAGAAAAAACTAACGTTTGAACATCAACCAATTCACGTGTTCTCATTCACATCATTAGCTATTTTGCTGCATTCTTTTTCAGCACGCAAACATTTTATTCATCTGCCCCTCAGATTCTGCGTTCTGTTTTACATAACTCTTCCACAAAAGTACAAGATTTCACATGAAATAACGTATATGTAGAACGTGCAGCCTCTCCCTCTTAAGCTCCTGCTTTTTTTGGTGCACAAAAGGAAGATGCATGTGAGGTCAAGCAGGAGAACAAAACATCCCCAGCCACCATTGCTTTGCTCATTTTTCTGACCCTGGCAAGAACTCAGTTTTGCTGCCTCGGTCCCGAAGCTGCAGGCTTTTGCTTCTGACAGGAGTGGGTGATGGCAATAGCCATCCATGAAGAGCAAAGGTACCTGTTCTTGCCTGCTTCTCACTTTCTTTTAGTCAAATATTAAATGGGTGCAGCCACTTCACTACTCACACACAATATTTAGCAAAAATTAAAAAAGTTAATCTTCCATGCTTTCAGGAAAGGACTAATAAAGACTGGTCGGCCTGTGTGAAAGCTTACAAAGTAATAGTAATTATTATCATTACTATTATTTACAGTTACTACATAAGTGAATTACTTGGGTACAGTCATTTCATCATGTAACAAATTAAAAAGACTGAATTGCAGTATTCCTACAGAAAATTTTGGAGCAAAACCATAAGATCCTGCACAGTTTAGAGCTAATAATCCTACTCTTTACTGATGAAGGCCAGAGAAGGATCATGTCAGTGTCTGGAACATACACCACTGTATTCTATGCCCTTACATCTGCCCTGCACTGAATGTTACTCTTTGATTTGTAAAAACATGATATCTCTGTAAAACAGGGAAAAAGCCTCCTCCTAGTTCTAATGAGATATATTAAAGCTTTGAAATTCTCAGTAATCTTAATTTTATATTTCTTTAACCATTCCCAGAGACTGAGACTCAAAACGGTAAATCACAAAAATCTACCTGGAAACTTGGTGCCAGGAAGAGTTGTTTTTCAAAGTCAAAGTCACAAAAGGAAAATTTTCCTTGACAAATCAAATGCAGGAACCAATTTCAAGTCAACCCTGTTCATGACTCATATTTCATCTTCATGAACTTTAAAATGATGTATTCTGCAGTCATGAAACTTGTGAATAGCAATTTGAAACTGAAATATTTGCTGGAAGTGGATTTTAAAAAAAAGACTTAGTTCCAAGACTTTAAATTCTTTTAGTTGTCAGTCATTCAGGCACAAGAAGCGATACAACTCATTGGGGAAACAAGACTATGATTTCTTCGAATGAACTTCACATACTGAGCGCTCTTTTTATAAAGAAATAGAACATTAGACCTTCTCATCCATCACACCCAATAGGGCTGGTAGTTAAATGCTACAGTTCATACCCTAAACTCCACTCTAAACAAGGTAGATTCTTGATTGAGCGTGCCGAGTCCTACTCCTGTAATGTTCTCTTGGTTCCCTTTAGAAATTTAAGCAACACTCAGTATAATTGAATATATTTGCTTCTGCCTACTGACCTCGCATTTCCCTTATCAAGATAATGGCATTTTCTTAGAAGTTGCCTCAGGGATTTCTGCAAGGTCAAAAAGACACAATGCACAGATAGAGATAAGCCTACTTTGAATTGCTGCATCCATTCATGCTCCGGTGGCTCTGCAGCCCTGATGGCAACAAATGAAGACAAGGATGTGTGTTGGGAGCACAGCACTCACCTTCTTAGAAAACACAAAAATAGGGTATGGTCAGAAAGAGCCCTGACATGCTGTTAAACATTTACTGTCTGGCCTGAGCTCCTACACCACTAACAAAGGTAACAGGAGTACACAGGTATGGGGGAAGCCGACAGAACCACAACTACGAATTCTCTTTCACCAAGAGATGTCCTGGTCATGGCACAACGTCATCTTCTTGACAGAATGAACTGCACGTTACAGGGAGAGATCTCTTCCCTTGCCAGTAGGTTCTGAAGAACAAAACCTGGCCATTTCTCATCTGAAGTCCTTTGCTGATGGAGGGCTTTGGGAAGCTTCAGCTAGCGTCAAAATAAGTTACGCTTGATGAGAACTGCAGTTAGTATTACAGAGCTTTTCGAAAGAGGTACCTGAAAACCACCAGCAGACAGGACTTTGTGTCTTAAATAACTTGTGTCCCTTAGCTGACACAGAGTCAGTTACCAGACCTTTTCTTTTGTTGAAATCACAGCCTTATTCACGTTATAGTGTTAGGCAAAACGGCACATACACTCTGGAACGGCAGCTAACCTCAGGGCAGGTGACAGCTCAACCCTAGGGGGCCAAGTTGAAAATCAGCAGCTATCATGGAAGCATACTGTCAATTTGGGATACTGCTGTGAATAATGAAGCATACCAAGTGTTTTGATAAACCAAAGAATTCTAAATGGGCCTTTAAAAGGAAAGAGAAGAAGCATCAGGGCTTGTCTTCTATTCTAAACTCTTCCATTACTACCTTCAGAGTCCTGTTTTCTACCTCTCAGACTCTGACTCAAATTCCATTAAAGAAAATGAAGAACATGATCCTGCCATCTCCTCAAAGATTTAACTTTATGGTAGAAAGATTATATTGTTGTTATTTGCCATTAAAGGTAATAATTCCAGTGTAGTTTTTCTTTTGCTAGCTTTTGTGTTATTTTATTAACGTCTCCACAGTACCAGTCAGCACTATAAAAGGAATTCCAATTTTTAACACAATTATTAGTCTTGATTTTCATCCTCAAAGCAGAGATGTTTTTGACGGAGCCCAGGGAGGAGGAAGGAACACAACTCAGCCACTGCAGTCAATTGTTACCTCCAAACACATACACTTGGATTGCTTTTCTTTGATGCTGCTGCCAATTTTACTCACAAGTGTATATAAAAAAAGGTCATGACATTTAGAATTACAGTACTCTGGAAATTAAATGTTCCTTCACATTTTTAATTTCTGAAGGTAATTTATTATGGAATAATATTTGAATATGATTGAATGAATGTGCAAAGATTAACGCAAACCGTCTTCAAATTGCAAGTTCACAACCACATACATTTAATCTTGTTGTGTAATAGGCATAAAAAAAGTTTATGCAGTAGCTCTAAGAGCTGCATTTCCATTTTGCTGGAAGCAATTGCACTGTAATTCTCCTTAGTATTTTTCCACTGACATGTCTGTATGAGGCATGAGGTTTAGCTCTCTATCATTTTCTACTTAAGATTATGTTGTATTTGAAAGGACTTTACAAACCCGGCAACTAAATAAGGAGCAGAAACCGAGTCCAAACTCTCTACACAATTCTTCTAAACCGATTTTTATATGAGAAATTGAACTACTGATTCTTATAGCAATTCAGTATAATAATAAGAATATTGTACTATTTGAGGAAAATACAAATTTGTGTGAAGACTAAGGTGCCAAGTAACTGAAATGCTAGTGCGAAGCTGCAGACTGAGAGGTCTGGAGGTTTGATGAGAGGGATATCACTCGAGCGCTGCCGTGACCAGGCTTCAGGGGACAGCCACGTTCTGCCATGTGATTGCCTTGTACACCTCACATGGGAGCTCTTTGTTAAAAGACTGAAAACCCCCGAAATATTCAGTTTGAGACTCCGCTACACTCAGTGGATCAGCTGAAGAGACAATGTCTACAGAAAGGAGACCGAGGACATAAGTTGAATGAAGTCTTTTAACAGCACGTTACAACCACATTCAAAACTCCAGAAGAAAATTTAAGACAAAGAAAGTTAGAAAGCCCCTTTGCTATTGAATATTTGACTCGATACAAAATCCTTTTATCAACATTTCTGCACCTAACCCCAGAAAGAAACAGAAAGTGATGAAGCAAAATATTATACTGCTATTATTTTTTTTGCATACACATATAAATGCACACACAGAGTCACTCCCAAGCCTGTACAAGTTATTTTGCTTATAACACTGTAATCAGGCTCAGGAACAGATTCTTTGCATACACTCGATGCAGGAGATAACTAGTGCCTTGAGTGAATGTTTCCATACACACAGAGCACTGATTCCCCTTATTTCCCAGGGCACATCCAGCACCCCTCCAAGGAGGCAGAGCGCTCGCTTCATGCCACACTGAGGATGGCAGAATTGAGGACTTTAATATCCTCGTCAGGGCAATGGCAGGAGTATTGTTAGCTCAAGTTCGGCCTCTTGAAAAAGCCTGCAGGAAAGTTGCTCTGCAGATCATCCCATCCATTAAATTAATGCTTTGTTGGCTGGAGTGAAAGTTTTGAGTCAAGCAAAACAAAAGCCCGGGTTTCGGAATACATATACCCTGTCAAATTGCATTTATCAAGATAAGGGTTATTAGAATCTTTTTTCTGTTGTGTGAATGAAATTGTAAGCTTAAAATGTCACTGAAGATTTATTAATCTGATACTCTCTCTGATAAGGGCAAAGAAATAGAAAGGGTAAAGACAAAGAAATATTTCTTGTAGCCTGATAAGGGCTACAAGAAATAGAAAGTATGAATAAGGCAATTTATCCATGGATGTACTGTAACCAAAAGATTTCAAGCCACATAAAGCAATATTACAGTTATACATTGATTTCTGAAACTTGCCATCTGAAATACTTCGTCTAACTTTGATAGCTATGCAAAAAAAATGTTTGTGATTTGCAAAAAAAAAAAAATAAAAAGGAATAAATCTGAATTTTCCAAACCTAGGCTGGAGAATCACTTCTTGCTCTAGAAAGTGGATGGAGGCTGACTGTGAATACCGGCGCTGTGCTAGGGGATGGGGTGTGGGGAGCACCACCAGCAAGATCATCAGTGCTTTCAGGCAAAGCGATAGGGCCTGAACTAACTAGAGGAAGTGTTGGTGAAACTTTTTTTTTCTGTGCCTGCTACTGTCAGAACGTGTCCATAGTGGGGAGGAGTAAGAGCAAAGAGAGGTTCTCAAATACTTTGGGTCAGAGTACTGTTAAAACTTCATCCTTTTTTTATACTACGAGTGGTGCACAAGGCAAATAAATGCATTTCACTGCATAACATGACCGAGTAAACCCTGCGTAAGTCACTGCTGTGGCTTGATGAGCTGCTAATAGAGGATTCCAGCTGCTGCCAGGGAGTTAACCCTCTCTCTTCACACTCCTGCTAAGAGAGGGACAACCACACAGTCCTTAAAAACAGTGAGAATTCACTTCACCACAGAAACTCTCACCAGCACATCTGCACTCACATCAGGAAACCACAGTCACAAGTACAAACTCTTTTCCCTTGCAGACAGCTTTCCCCACAACACGGTGGAAACTCACAGAACCTGGCTGCAGCACCTGCCTGCTGCTGGTCTTCTGCCTTTAGACAGTCTCTTTTTCAAGAACTATTTCCCTTTGGATGAGGTCGCTCTGAGACAGCTTGTGCTTATTTCCTCGGAAAAGACCTGGGGGAGTGAATTAGCTCACCAGGCTTTCAGACCTAAATAGAGAACTCACTGGAGAGCTGGCAGGGAAAACGGCCATTTGTGCTGAGATGCCAGCCTTCCCTTTTATACAACATTATCTGCAATGAATCTGTTGACTTCTAGTGACAATGTTAGTAGCAACAAAAATTATAATGATAATTCAGATCCTATAGAATATATACATGTGATTTTAAATGACTTTTGTTAACACACAGGCTACTGATTATATTTTTAACTTATGAAGTTAAACCATCAAATAGTATTTTTTCTTTTCTATCTTTTTTCATGATGACTCAATATTTTCATTCAAAATATTTTCACTCAAAAATGGGAATCATTAGCCAGAACTATGAGACTCTATCAAGTGGGTGTTAGTTTTGCAGCAGTCAAGAGGCTTGACAGCGCTACATGTTTGGGAGAGGATTACTTGTACCTTAGCTTTTTCTCAGAAAGAATTACGTAGAAAATCTACTAGTTAAGAAATGTCTTTCTCACGTTTTTCTAAGAATGAAGCAGCAACCAATTAAGCTGCTATAATTCTATTAACAGCTCAACTTACCAGTCTTCTCCGTCTTGTGTTTTGAACTTTCAGGTCCTGGAAGGCAGGGGCAGTGCCCTTCGCATCGAGCTGTGATGGTTTTGCCAGAAGTACACGCATGAAACTCCAGCTTGCACTACAATCAGAAAAAGAAGCAAGAATGCATTTTGAATTAGGACAAGATATAAAAGCAGCAGCTGTGGATTAAATGAGAAACTGCATTTAGCAGTAATGGCATTGGACAGACCGCAAAACTTCAGTCACTATTGAAAATGCCATTGTTTTTATTATTGCAGCTAACGACAATAATAGCTACTTCCTATGTAGAGTTCTGCCCGACGCTTCTAAATGTGCCTTGTAAAATGTTGTTATTATTCCCTGCTTAAATATATGGAATCTGGAGCATTGAAAGTTGAAACATTTTTTTTCCAGGTGACCTACAAGATCAATAGCAAAGATGGAAAGACAACACAAATCTCCAGAATCCCATGCGTTTCCCACGCTTCATGACCATGTTTTGGGTGTGAAATCATGCCATTTATCACTGTTACCACTGCTGATTTATTAGTTCAGTCTTCTGAGGAGCTGGGAGACCTCAACTTCCACAGCAAGCAACAGGCTTGGTCCGGAAAGACACTAATCCTCACAACAGTGAGAACTGAAAAAAAATCAGCTTATCAGCTGACCAGACTGGTCATTCACACATCAGCTTCTCTAAACAAAGAGGAAGTTTTCAATGACTCCTACCAACAACTACAAATTGCCTTAACAGTTAACAGCATCATCTCGAAAACCAGCCACCCATCATGCAATCAACTCCAGAAATACAACAAAAAACTGTAAAACTGTAGAGTGAAGAGTAGTACAGTATATGAGCAGTACAGTATATGCATGCTGTTACTTGTTCCTTTTCCTTCCCTAAAACCTCAGCAGACAGGATTTACAGCACCTCTTGACAGTCACCACATTCAAACCATTTAGGACAGCAGGACATGTGCAGCATTGGATAAATGAGGCAACTCAGGAGAATTAATATTGCAAAAGTGCGTGAGTTAAAAAGTCCTGATTTATAACACACTTGACTATTCATAGCCTTTGCTGCTTGCATTACATATATTTTAGTTCTGACTTTCCTCTAAGAGCTTTGTGCCTGTGTAGATGTTCTCCTCTGCAGTTACTACCTCAAGGATTTTTTTCCCCAGACTGTGCCCAGCAGCACAGATTGCTGGAGACTGGACTAACGGACTCAGAAAACGGAGTGAAAGAAAACAGTGCAGAGAAGCAGGAATAAAAACGTGTGAGCTGTTCTCTCTGCCTTGATACTAGTGAACTGAACTCAGTTCCATTTTTTGTGTTCTTCAAGGCCTGATTTTACCAGATCAGACTGAGGGCTTTTAATGCAAGGGGCAGTTTTAGCTGCAGCGCTGAAGCTGGTGCTCCTCCTCCCTGCACAGGCTGCCTCCTGCCAGGGAAAATGGGAATGCTGGGCTGCAACTTCCCTTTGGTAAGTCAGAGTTTTATTACAGATTAATTCTTTTTCATTTAGAAGTAGGCCAGTGTGCTTAAGCGTCCTGACATGATGCGTTTTGGAATGTTTCATTTAGAAGTAGGCCAGTGTGCTTAAGCATCCTGACACGATGCGTTTTGGAATATGCAGCTTTTTCGAAGGCTGGAGGCCATGTGGCGTAAGAGCACGGTGTTACCAGTGAGGCAGCAGTGGGCAACTGGAGCTTCTCTAGCAGCAGCCACTGACGAGAATCACAACAGCATCTTCCGTTCTTTGGGTACAGTTGGAGCCAAAGGAACAGCGCAGGATGTTGTTACAAGATAAATGCCTCCTGCTTTGAAAGTCCCGCAAACATCTTGGCTTTGCCTCTGTTTGTTTTTGTTAAAAGGGTTCATCTTTGCCCAGGCTTTAATCTAGCAGCAGGAGACCATTATCCTGTGCCTACATCCCACTCTGTTGACATTATCTCCCAGCCATTCTGCACTTCAATGCATCCTGGCGGTCGCACGCTCCCCGAGATGCTCTGCCCTTCTTCCCACTTAGAAAATGCACGGCCACACACAACATGTGTCAGCTTAGCTTGAGCTTTACACTAATTTCTTCCAAAACTAAAGGGAATATAAGTACTTCGTTTTCATCTGTTTGCTCCATAAATACACTTGGTTGATCTAAGCTGTCTGGACCCAATGCAAACACAAGAGAAAGTTCAGCAGAAGGAAAGAACAGGAGAAAGGAGAACACTCTGAGCATACAGTCCTGAAGACAACGACTTCTGCAGCATATTCTGGTAGTCAGTGTGTTATTGAGAACACAGGACTAAATATTCTGGCAGCTGGAGTCGATCATTTAAGCCCTTACAGAACATAAATTAGTTACATACTTTATTGTGCATAATAGCTATGAATGATGTAGCTAAGCATTAGCAATTATACTTCAAATACCACCTTTAAGATAGTAAGGCCTATTTCAAGTCCATTATTATGTGCAGTTAAGAAAGAGCTTTTTACTTGAAAATAGCAAGACAAGATTTTCCTCAGCTTTCCTTAAGATGGACAAAAATGACAACCAAAAAGCTCAAAAAATTAAAAAAACTCCAAAGTAAACTGCTTGAAAAAGGCTCTCTCTGATCTGAATGCACAGGGCAAAGAAGAGAGCCAGAGCTGAAGATCACAATGGTGCAGTCACATGTGAGTAAATTTATCCCTACGATTAATCATGTCAGATTTCCACCCTACTAGTTTGGGTTTGTATATATATAGAAATGAAGTGACAGCTTGGTGTTGGAGGAGGATGATAGAAGAACTCTGTGGTTTTAAATTCAGATAATACTGATTACTTTTCAACAGCTAATTGCTGTATGTAACTGTTTTGCCCTTCCTGAAAGACAAACACGGACACATCACACTTTCCATGCGATGGTGTGTCCACTCACTGCAATAACTCACTTTGGATTTAACATCACTGCCTGAACCAAACTAAGTGTTATACAGAGGAAGAGTGGCCACAGGAGATGTTTTGTGGATCAACAAGGAAGTTTTTGGACTACTCTGCCACTGGATGTACAGTCCAGAAGGAGCCTCTTAGTTTTCTCCAGACCACGGACGCTGCATTTCTGTTTTTGCGGAGAAAAATCAAATGCCCTTTTTCTTTTTGCCATCCTCATCTCCTCACACAAAAATAAAAAGATACACAGCACAAGTCAAAACATAACAAACAAGGGAATGATCCAGCCCATCAATCTTTAGCATCAAGAGGACATCACAACTGTTGCAGAAACGAGCCATGAAGCTCCTCACAGTGATTCTACCTAGGACATTCAGGGCTGGTCCCTCTGGTTTCAGAGAACCCGTCTCACTGGTGGTATGAGTCTCTGCTGAGCTTTTCTCCCAGTAAAGCTCCCTGGCACTGCCAAGCTCCATGTTTCTTTGCCATCTCCCTGATGTTTGAACTGCATTTGTTCACTATGAACCCCAAGGCCCACATAAACATCTCTAAACTATTTTGCTGCAAATAGAAAAGTAGCTCTGTTATTTGTTGTTAAATGTATATGGAGATCAATAAAATATATGAGGGGAGAAATGGTTGAACATATTCATGGAAAATTCATAAATTAATTTATTCAACCAAGATGTGGGGAATTATTGCAGAGTGTGTTTTGGCTAAAGTGTTCCCCTGAGAACCCACTACCCGTATAATGATTCCCTCTTTATTGTCAGTGAATCTAAAGCAATGTGTTTTGCATAAGCATTCACATTTGAGGGAGAAAGGAAATAGCTACATAAAATTTATTCCCTGCTATTTTATTCTTGTCTGTCAGTCTCCAGCCTGTAGTCCTTGCTAGAGTAGAATACAGACATTTTTTAAATGAGGCAATAAAACAGCTTATCTCTGTCTTTATATTAGCTTTTAACTTCTGGAAGCCACGTTTTCATGTAACTTGCACATGAATAATATTGTTAAATAAGTTACTGTGATTTTTTTACATAAGGGTGTATATTTGACGTAGAACATCCATGTAGAATCATAGAATGGCTTGAGTTGGAAGGGACAGCTTAGTTCAGCCTCCAGACCATATTAATGCTTGAAGGGCTTTGCCATGGGCATAACACTGCTCATGGTTGTAGCATCACAGAGAGGAAGGACAACCAGAGCTCTTCGCACAAACTCAGTATTCCTGGGGGATGTCACAGCCTTGATACCAAACACTGGGGAAGGGGATGAGGAGCGAGCAGGCTTTAACCAGCCTTCACCAGAGGGGAGGCTCTCCAAGACCCTAATTTGGTCTTAATCTTGTGCTATTAAATCCATCATTTAAAATTTCTTCTAGGCAAACTAGTAAAGGAGAAAATGTCAGCTTCCAAAGCTTCTGTTGGTCCTGTTATTAATGAAATGTGAATTGAGAAGCATATTTTTGATGGTGGGAGCATGTAGGAATTAGCAAACAATACACACGATGAAGACAAAATGAAGACACCATGAAATCTCTTTCTTGGAAGACTAGAAATCGGAATAGGAGGTTTAATTTGATGTCTACTAATTAAAATGTATGTTAAAAACCTGGAATATTGCATATTACTAATAGCAGTGGCTCTAAAACTTGCTAAACAGCGCTCACACATGGAAGATCCTGCATCTTCTTTAGCACCCTGCAGCTTTTTACGTTTCTACTGAGAATTACTTCAGTGCAGCGTTTGTTTTATCGTGCATCTTTTGTTCACTCACAATATGTCTCTTTAAACTTCTCATACAAATAACAAAACCTCATTATTTTCCACCTTATCTTTTACTTACTAGCTGCCACTGGCACAAGCTAAGACTTCCTGAAATTATAGTACATATATTTTTTTAGTCCAGAGTTTCTTTATATCAGTAGTTTTTTGTACCTATCTGTCTTAGAAGATAATTAGAATCCATTGGAATTCAGACACCTGTTTGAGAGGAGCTGTTTGTTGACATGCTTTAGAGCAGTGCTTGCTGTTTATTCCTTAGCTAGGACTCTTATCAGTATTTTCTTTCTAAGTCTCTGTTTCCAGTTTTCATCAGATGGGGAAAAAAATTACTATATTGGGAACACACTTAGACCAAGAGACTTTTTTTTTTTACTGTGTCAATTTAACAAAAAAAAAAAAAAAAAGGAAAAAAAGCCCTTCAGTATCTTTTATTCAAATCCCTAAAGAAATATCATATGGTGCATTCCTATTGCATCCTCTTGAATGCAGGTTTGTAAAAGCTAATGCAAAGTCCTGACATGAGCATCATATTTTGAGCTATTTGACAGGGGTGTGTGGTCCCTCAGCACCTCTCCCTGACACACAGTTCAGCTGCTTCTCTGCAAACCCGAGCCCCACGCTCGGGGGGAGGAGAGGGGATGCCCTGGGACGGGGTAGCAGAGCTTGGAGCCTCAGGTGGGCACTGAAAACACAGACCAAACTCTATGACTGCCCATTTGGATAGGTTTCCTACTGGTGACAGTGGCTATGCTATAGCCAGGCTATAACATTTTTGTGTCTGTATAGTCATCTCCTTTCTCTGGGCACACAGTTGTTTGAAGGGGAAGCTCCCTTCCTGCCCTGCACAGATCTGGCTGGCTCGTATTGTAATAAAAACAAAAGAGAGGCTGGAAATAAAAAATAAATTCATTTGTTTTCTATTAGAATAGCTACCAGGCCAACCTACAGCACCTTATCTTATCAGTAAAAGCTGTATAAAGATATCTTAAAAACCTAAGAGTTCTAATTAGGAGCTCTGCTCTTCTTATGAGAATACTTCACTGCTGCTGCTATTAACGAGAATTACGCAGGCATAGCACTGGTGGAATAAACTCTAATTAGCACAAACAATCTATGGTGTAAATACATATTGAGACATTTTAAAAATGTGTGCTAGCTGCAGCTTTGAATCAAATGTTACAGCTGATCTGCTCCGAAATTCTCCTTTCTGCAAGAAATGACACGAAGGACCTTATTACATCTCAGGTAAACAATAAATATTTGAGAAAACCTCTCACTGCATACTTATCTGACAGGCTGGTGGTTCATAATCTGCTAGAAAAAGAAAACAGCTTCCAGGTGCGGGGTCAAGAAGAAAGCGACCCAGGTTCTGAGGCACTGATATGAAATAGGTTGAACAGATTTATGCAGCTGAAGGGAGTAAAAGGCCTCACGCAGCAAAGCTCTGAGGACCAGAAATTGCTGCATGCTCCACAGCTCTGCCCTCTGCAATCCTGTAGCTCTGACCAGGGAGAGCTCAAGACTTTGCCCTTGGGCCAAAATTAACAATGGAGCAGAGGGAAAGCATGAAACCCAGGCAATCTTTAAATATCAGTCATTAATACTGCCAACCCATAGGTGCTCCAAGCAGAGGGCTCAGCTCCCAAAAATTAAGCTTGTCAATTTTAAGATCTTAAAATTTAAACAAAACTTTCATTTTTTTCAGCTGCCTTTTTTTCTTTATCAGGTCTCAGCCATATGCGATCAGTGTGTTGCGTGTTTTTTGCCTCTTACAGCTTAGGTTTAAAGAATTGACTACCAACTCCAAAGCAACTGAGAAGACAGAAGGTTCATCTTCCTGGAAGAGACAACCTGTTCCTGGCCTGGATTTCAGAAAAGAGCAAGCTCAGAGGCAGCTACCATGCAGTTTAGGATAGCATTAATTGTGTATTTGTTGGCTCTGTGCTATAATTAGAACGGTGCATACCTCTAAAAATAGGTTTCAGCTTCTGAGCAGGAGGAGAGCAGAAGGGGCTCCTTGCTTTCATCTGCTAAAGTCAAAGAGTTGTTTAAGAAAACAAAGAGGCTGATTGCTCGGTAGAGGGTCAGGTCTAAGAAGAGTTCATGTCCCCGCCTTACCTTCACCCCAGTGCCTGAGAGATGCCGTGACTCTGAGGAGCAAGTCCTACACCCCACAACCAGGCAAGGGGGAGGAAAGGAGTGGGGCAGAGCCGTGGGGCAGGAGCTCAAGACAGCCCTGCCCTGTGCTCTGAAACCCAGGGCAATGGCACAGAGGAAGCAACGACTCTGGAGCCAAGTGTCTGCTGGCCACGCTGCAATCGGAATACAGATTCGTAAGTGCTGGGCCATTAATTTGTTTCTAAAGGACTACCTGGTTGATCTTTCATATTGGTAGTTGAAGTCAAAAGTAGCCCAAAGCTTTGCATTTAAATGTTACCCTGCTGGTTAAAACCACCCACAGAAGAACAAAACACAGGCTCAAAAAGAAAAAAGAAAGCAAAGCAAGAAAGAAGAGACAGACATTTCTCAAATTGACCAGTAACTGACAAGTTAGTAGGGCAGCTGCTTGTAGGCATGTCGAACCATTTCAGCATTTGAATGGCAGGGCTGCAAACCAAACAAATTATGGGTTTGTTCTGACCTTACGGACAGAGCAAAATCAGCGAATTCAGGGACTTCCGGACAGAGCACTGAAGGACAAAATTCTGTTTTGATAGAAAACAAATTGCCCTGAGAAACAGCTGGCAATCTGCCCAATGTGAAGCAGGATTTTTTTTTTAAAAAAATGCAGTTAATTGCATCAGCTATATGATATAGCATATAAGGTCACAGCACTGGATATAGAAGGCAGAGGACATTCAAAGGATCATTTATTAATGGAATGTAACGATGAAAACAAATGGCTGCTGCTTGGTAAACCAACAAGAAAGTAGCTCTAGGGAAAAAAATCTAGCATGTCATATAGAAATTTTATTTTCACAAGTAAATTAGATGCTAGTTCTGGAAACACCTAGGCCAAGGTGTGTGGGGGGAATATCTCGGTTGGTTTACAATCTTGTAAGAAATTCAGTTGCTCATTGGAGCAGCAAGGACCAAGCAGGGCTGGAATTTGACCGAGAAGAGCCAATTTTGAAGTGGAAATATTTGTGCAATGCTGATCTCAACTTCTCCTTCACTGGCTGAAGAGACTAGGGCAATCAAAAAGGCAATAAAGACAAAGTGCTTCTGTCTCTATGAATGGCCAAGTCAAAATAAAGACATCCATCCCTCCTTCTTGCTGAGCTTTAACAAAAAGTACCAGCCTGTCTTAAATCTGCAAACCACCCTGCTGTCCTCTGATTCTAGTTATCATTCCACACCTATGACAACACACACGCTCTCCCCAGCAGAGCCACATTCTTAAACTGAAATCCAGGCTTCAGCCTGTGGTTTGATTTAATGACTCTGCAGCTCGCTTTCGAGTATTAAGGTCATATCCACCCTCTGGGCTGGGTGACCTGGTTCCTGGTGCACAAATGCAGGAGCTGAGGTGCTGAGGAGATGATCCAAAGTCACCCATGGCCAAGGGGTAGCTCTGGCTCCAGGCACCAGAGCTACCTCCTGCCTGCAGGGACTTGCGGCCACAGGTTGGCACCAACTTGGGAATCTCCGTAGGATGCTTCATCGCATGGCACAGTCGTGTGCCATGCCTGGTAATTACTGCTGTTAATTTGTCTTTGCTGATGCTAATGCTCTAGTCAGGAATATTTGCAGGATCAGAATCCAAATACAGATGTAGGCAACAACGCTGGTTTATTTTAAGAAAATTAAAAGCGTATCTTACAGCCCATATTCTATATTCACACACGCAAGTATTTCCTGTTGCTAAATCTCTGCTCCTTTTTCTTCCTGTAGGATTTGCATGATAGCTCACTAATGACAGCAATTTTCTAGCTGCACATGGGAGTTTTTGCTTTCTGGTACACTAGTCTGCCACATCCCAAGATGTGGACTTTAAAAATCACTTTCTTACTGCATTTGTTTTCTTTCATTTCTCTCTCTCTATTACATTGCCTTTGTCTCTATGAAATCATTCTCTATTCTAACTCTCCTAATTATGAGCTGAGACTTCACAGCTAATAGCATTATTCAAAGTGGAAAGAAGCAATTTTTTTTTTTCCTTAATAGAGCAAAGCCATCTTAGTTTAAAAGTAAAGAAAATCACAGGAAAACAATTGGTGATTTGGAACCATCAGTGCTGCACTTCCCTTGTAATTGAGATGCATTCTCATTCTGTAGCCATTTACTGATCACATGAGAATGATGATTTGTCATTTTTACTTGCTTCAAATTACTAAAGGCAATTTAATTTCTCTCATGGAGACGACACATCAGATAACGTGAACATAATCAAGAGGTAACGATCTGTGGCTCTGTGCACATACAGATACTCCAGTTACCAGCTAAACAACTGCCTACATATGGCACAGGGAAGGCAAAGCAAGACATTCAGAGCCCCAAACACAGGGTTTCCATCCCAACAATGGGATTTTAAACAGAGCAATTTCGCTACACCAGGCAATGTATAAATCCAGATTTCAGACGAGGCGATGCTCCATCTACTCAGTCATTCTCATACCCCTCTGTCCATACCTGGCCAAAAAGCAGCAGCTGGTGACCACTATTAAGGGTAGGCATGTTCCCTTCAGGCTTTTATGCAATTGGTATGAGAGCAATCTCTTCATATCCTAAAAATCTCTCAACCACCTCTCCCCATCAATAAGCTACTGCAAGTTCTGTGGGAGAACTGAGGCACTTAAGGAGTCTGAAGCAAAGAACTGGGTACTGGCATTAGCTGAGGGGGCTGTATTTGCAGTTACTTTAAGGTGACTGATATGTCTGACGGTATGTTATGACAAGATTCTGACTGCTACGGCTGATCAGGCTGAGAACAGATCAGAAGTACTTTTTAACCCTCTATTAGATGCATATTTACAAATGGAAGTGGAAGAGAAGTTGCTACTACACCTGCCTCACCTCTTGAAACACTGGTGAAATCACCTATTGAATTTGTTCTCTGCTTCCTTTTCCTTCTCTAACAACCTCACCACAAATAACAAGTAACTCTTAAACTAGCATATGATGTTCATAAAGTTTTGTGCTTCCCAGGCCCCGTGTTATAAAATTTTTGGGGAGAAGAAGGAAGTATCTGGAAACATCTCAGAACCCACATAGACAAAGTTCTGGGGAGCCTCCAGCAGAGACTGAAAAAAAAAAACCAACCCCAAGGGTCATGCTAGGTGCTGTACTCTGGACTTCTGAGCTCACATATCCTTAGCTAGCAGTGATATCAATATATATATATAATCCTTAGCTAGCAATGATAGCAATAGTTATTCCATTCCTTTCCCATCAAATCTATCAGATGAACTAGTTCACAATAGGTTTGCCCAAGTTTCACCAACCACGATGTGCCCGTACCAGTGCTCATTCCTTCTACTGATACATGAAATGTATAGTAACACATCAACTTTCAGATGTCAGGGAGAGTTTTTGTTGTTTATAGACAGAACAAATCTGAAGTGTAAGTACTAATATAAAATAAACAGCATTCTGCAGCATCACTGCTCTGGTCGCTTCTGCTGTAGCAATCGGATTTAAGTGCTAAGAGTGCCAACCTATTTTTTTAATTGACTTCTCAGAATTTTTATTTTGCAAAGAATAAATCAAAACAAAAACCAAACTGAAAGCCCCGGTGCTAAGTGCTGAAACAAAACATTTGGCAGTTACTAGCAAAGAAGCTTCAGGAATGTATTTTGGAGCACAGCAACCAACGAAGAATAAGCTGGCTTATGCTTTGAAGTCAGAGCTTCCAGCAATGTTTCCGATTTCTAAAGAAGACAATAGAAACAACGAAAAATTAAAAAAAAAACACCAACCAAAAAAAAACACCAAACCCCCAGCCTAATTCAATGCTCAGTATGAATGGACTCACTCTGAAAGACACCAGTACAAAAAAAAGTAGAATTAGTCTGTTTGCTCAGAAATCAAGTAACCACGGCTAATCCTTTTGCAGTATTATCCTGTTTTGGCCTTTATAAATCTTCTTTAAATTAAAGAGGTACCCAAGCCAAGAAATACCTCCTTTGATGTTTTAAATGGCTCAGATAAGCTGTTTGCTAGTAAAAGCTCAAAATACTAATTCTGAAATCGAAAAAAAAAATATTTAAAAAAATAGTAATTTTCCTGTGCAAAGAGGCTGGCACCTCTCAGGAACGTCAGAGCATTCAAGAGCACAACTTTTAAGCACCTCAAGCATTTTGACATCTTCTGCCCATATATAAAGTGAAAACAACCTGGAATACAAGTCTCTTACAAGTCAGTTACCTCAAACCAGCTAATTCCCTTGTTTTACAACCATTATATCGCATTGTTTGGATATTGCAACAAGAATTTACATTTTAACTGAATGTAGCCATGGAGCTTGGAACTAAATTAGTGCAAATGACATTTTTATTTAAGCTTGTGTAATTAGCTATGAGTTGGCATAATAAAGTCTAAGATTTTCTTGTTTCCTCTTCCTGCCAAGAACAAAACTTTCAGTGCTTGAGCTCTGGCGGATGATTCATAATGTTAACAGAGTTTTCTCCTATTTTTACTTTGGCTGCAGAAAGGAGGATTTTAAAAATAATGTTGGCTTTACACATAAAACATACAACAGGCAAGGTGAACCAACAACAAAAATAATCAGATTGTCCTTAGTGCAAAGGTAACTGTCTACACAGGAGTGTTTGTATTTGATGGGTTTTTAAGTTCTGATCATCACACGCCAATTTATTTGATTTGGAAGTGACAATCGTGATTCTCATCAAGTTAGAAAAGCAGCCCTGTGATTACCATCGTCAAGATTGGTAGCTTTCCCCAAAAGAACCAATACTGTATTTGCAATTCCTTACTTATTGCTGACTTCTCTTCAAAGGGTGTTTTCTTGCTCAGTGCAAAAGCATCCACTGCACAGGACAAATCATCAACCAGCCACAGGCAGCTCAAAACCAGAAAGCTACGTGAACTTAGTTGCTTTATGCTTTGATCATCCCCTTCAATGGAAATTGTTGCATCTTTAGAGAGGGCCCACAAACCTCTTGGAATTTTCCATAAGCTATATAAATATGCAGAAGTCCACAGGCATCATGTTTAAGTGCAAGGAAGGCCATGCCTGTGTCCTGTGGCCCCTTCTCAATCCTCGGTGTAACTGGACTGGCCTAACAAGGGTGAGGATGGGAGGAAGCCACGTAGCCATAAAACCCAGCACCTGCTCTCACCAGGATGCGACTCATGACATCTGCCTTCATTTCCACTTTTCCCTCTGCCCTTCTCAGCCACGTGACCTTGAACTTACAGACTCTGAGCCGGGCAGATGCACACATCCTCTTCCCTTCAAAGGACACAGGGCAGAAGACCCCTGTCTCAAACACATTTTCGACAAAATAATTCAGCCCGGTGGACACCCACATTCTAGGTCCTACTGCAGTAAGAATTAACACACAGTAGTGAATATCACTGAAGGGGGAAATTGCTAAAACATTTTTTTTTATTATATTCACTGCAGAACAAATAAATACCTCTATTTAAGACAAGCTGAATTACAACTTACTGTGGTTCCTTGCAGTTTTCACCTGGAGCAGCACGTATTATTTCCCTCCTTGCTGCCTTCTGAATTCTCATTAACCTTTCTGTCAAGACTGCATTAAACATGTCTTGTTAATTTACCATGTTCTTTGAAAAATGTGACATGGAGATGACAAATACTTATCTTAAAAAAACCCCTCTGCTTTAATGAAGTGCATAACAAGAAACACAAAATTCTAGTTTACAACACAGGTTTGATTTGCTTTGCTGCTTCAGTGAGCTCAACGGTGAGACTCTGAATAGCTTTAGCATCTGTCCTTAAGGGAGCAAAAGCAAAGGTCACGGACCCTGAAGAATCTGAAGGCTTCAAGAACCTGCTCCAAAGTTGAAGCATTTTTACTGTTCTGATGCAATATTCTACTGCATGCATGCTTCCTAAACAAAATCCCTTTACAATTAATATATACTGCTCTCACTCCCACACACTTACCATAGGTCAAGGCATTAAATTTCCCAAATAAGTTATAACCTTGTGGGCATTTTTAGTGAGAAGTTGTTGCAACTTTGGTGCAAAACAGGGCATGAACATTTATATTCAGGTAGGTTTTGTGAGGGAAATATTGTTCATTCTATAAACACCAGGCAGCTAACAGAACATTTGTTAATCCTCAAGAAAGATCCCAAAGCAGTTTAATTGAGTGGTATTGATGCACTACATCTATCTTACCAAATATTTCTTGAAAAATATTCAGTAAGACAATTATGCATTGAAATTACCATTTATATAGCTCCTTTCATCTACAAAGGAGTCAAAGTCCTATGTATTTATAAGGGTATAAATACATACTACTGCTCAAGTGCAGCCAATTTTGCAGCAGGAAATATCAAATGCTCTGCACCAGCACACAATATAATGGGCTGCACAAAGGAAGCAATGATATTTAAATCCAGAGAGATGACAACACCCAATTAACCAGATTAGAGTGCTAAACTGACCCTCTAACACAGGGTTAGACTTCTGTTTATTTACTGGCTTCTAAAAATTCAGTCCATCACAGCATGACTGCAAGTCTCCTGAAAATAGCTTTGCTTTTCTTATGTACCCTTCTTGACCAGCAAAGTAATTCATGGTCCCTGTGTCAGATGCCCACAGACCACCCTGTCAGAACCCACCGCTTACTTAAAAACATAAATGAACCAACATGGCAATCCTTCTGCAGAAGCTCACTGCTTCTGATTACAAAACAGGTTCTTGGTAAGTCTCGTGCTTGTACCCAGAGATGCAGTCTTCTTCAACTGACTGAGCAGCACTAGATTCAATAATATAAATAAAACTGTTGCCTCTTCAGAAAAGGAATGTTTGGAAATAAATGATTTTTTGGAAAAGCCTAGGAGTCACAAATTCTGTAAAAAAACTAGCAACCAACCAAGAAAAACAAAAATCAGACCACACTCCTTGCAGCTGAATGCTATAGAGTTTTCAGAAGATAATTTTTCCACTGATATTTGCTAAAAATTGCACACAGTGAGGCACACCAACTGGTCAAAGTTCCTCAGTTCATCTCCATTTAACAGGCCAACTTATAATCCAACATAATTATATTAAGAAATATCACAGGCATTTTCCAGTTCAAAAGATCTGCTAATATTTATGAGGTCATTGTACATCTCATTGCAGAAAAACACTGCAATATTACAGGGCTGAGAAGAATAGAATACA